>NW_021319876.1:600942-671528 GCF_001605985.2 Dendrobium catenatum | reverse complement strand
TATGATCTAGAGGACATGTCAACAACTTGAAATTCATGCAAGTTAAGACGGATAGGTTCTAGCATTTGTCTAGCCTCCTCTTCAACTCTTTTTAGTAATGTTTGTACACGTGGAGCAAAGAAATTATTTTGTTGCTCTTCAGTTGTAATGAACTCCAACCTCCTCATAAACATTGGAATAATATTATAGTAGATGGCTGTAATCAAGGCATAAATTGGTAATCCTCGTGCTCGCTTCAAAACTCCATTAAAAGACTCAGCTGCAATAGTTGTCATCACCCCATATCTAAATCCACCATCATTTGTTAAAGACCATCGGCTCACATCTCGGTCCACGAGCCACTTGTGGATGTCTACTTTGATCCTCTTCATATCTTCCATACATCTATTAAAAAATCCGTTATCATCTGTATTGCCTGTTGCATACATTTTTTGGCACAAAAATTCTACGTCACCTAACCCCATATGTCGTATTGCTTTCTTAAAATTCTCACGTATATGTCTTAAGCAATGCCGATGAACAATATTATGAAAGATTTCCCTACAACCTTGACAAAACCAGCATGCCTGTCTGAAATGATACATTGATTGTGCCTGTTGGTACCCACAGGGAGTAGCTCATTAACTTGTCTCAGAAACCATATCCATGATTCGTTGCACTCTGACTCAACTATAGCAAAGGCAAGTGAAAATAGACCATTATTAGCATCCATACCGATCGCAGTTAAAAATGTCCCTCGATATTTACCGAGCAGGAATGTGCCATCAAGACAAAGAACTGTCTGACAATAATTCCACCCAGTAATAGAAGGACCAAATGCCCAAAATAGTCTTTGAAACATATTTGTTTGTGTGCTTTGAATTATATATATCGTTCCTGGCATTGTAGAGGCAACAACATCCATGAACAAATTAAGAGTACGATAAGACTCCTCCCAACTGCCAAAAACAACTTTAATAGCCTTCCTCCGAGCATCCCAAGCCTTCATGTATGACCCTTTAATATTGAACTTTGATTCCATACGACCAATTATCTCCCTTGGCTTTAAGTCCATCTGCTTTCTAATTGTTGGTATAATGTAGAAACTTATAAACTGTGAGTTGAACTGACTGTGGCCACTTTCGAGAATTGGAGACACACATGTATGTTGGTTCTTTATAGATGAGATTTTTCATATACCGCCTAAGCGTTTACTCTAAGCAGAATGAAATCGTCATATGCAAGGATATACCGGGCAATCATGCTTTGCACAAACAACTGTAAATTTTTTTGTATTCGATGCGATGACAATATATTGCACATTATTTTTAATTGCTCAACCTTGTAATGCAAATTGCATATCAGTCTTTCTTGTGAAGCACATTCCTTCAATTAAGTTGTTAGGAATCGAAAATTCATCCCCTATTATCACCGCATCATAAACATCATCAAAGTCAACTTCTTGATCCCATTGTTGTGTTGTCATACAAGTCTCAGCGTAGTTATTATTTGCCACCATTGTATCCTGACTGCCGACTGATCTAGAACAGTAATCTTGGATAATATTTTTAATTTCCTCATTATCAACTGTCCAGCGTAAAATTTGTCGAACAAAATGGCATTCATACAACAACAACAACATCAAGCCTTTATCCCACTACGTGGGGTCGGCTACATGAATCCTTTTTCTCCATTGTGTCCTATTAAAAGTCAAATTCTCGTTTAAATCTAATAAAGAAAGGTCATTCCTAATATTTTCTAACCAAGTCTTTTTAGGTTTACCCCTACCTTTCTTAACATAAGTCAAATCTAATACCTCTACTCTCTTAACTGGGTCGTCGGAAGGCCGCCTTTTTATGTGACAAAACCATCTAAGGCGACTTTCTCTAATCTTATCTTCTACTGGAGCTACTCCAACCTTTTCATGTATATGCTCATTTCGTATCTTATCTCTAAGGGTAAAGCCACTCATCCACCTGAGCATCCTCATCTCTGTCACACTTAACTTAGTATTATGCTTCTCTTTTAAAGGCCAACATTCGGCACCATAAATCATTGCAGGCCTCACTACCATCTTATAGAATTTTCCCTTAAGTTTGAGGGGTACATTTCTATCACATAACAAGCCCGATGCATTCCTCCACTTCAACCATCCAACTTGAATTCTGCTGATAATATCCCCATCTATTTCACCATCACTTTGAACAATTGATCCAAGATATCTAAAACGTGTACTCTTATTAATGACTTGATCGCCCAAAGTCACAATCCCTTCAGTAGGTCTATTACTACTAAAATTACACTCCATATATTTCGTTTTAGATCTACTCAAGCGAAAATCTTTAGACTCTAAGGTTGACCTCCATAATTCAAGTTTACCTTCAACTCCCTCTCTAGTCTTATCAACAAGAAGAATATCATCAGCAAAAAGCATACACCAAGGTACATCCTCTTGCAAATGTCTAGTGAGAACATCCATGACTAAAGCAAAAAGATATGGGCTTAAGGCTGATCCTTGATGTAACCCAACCGAAATAGGGAAATACTTGGTCAATCCACCTTGTGTTTGAACACATGTAATAGCTCCTGCATACATATCTTTAATGATTTGAATATAAGCATTATTGACTCCTTTCTTTTCAAGAACTCTCCATAGCACTTCTCTTGGAACTTTATCATATGCTTTTTCTAAATCAATAAATATCATATGTAGATCCTCCTTATTTTCTCTATATTTCTCCATCAAACCTCTTAATAAATGTATGGCTTCCATAGTCGACCTACCCGGCATGAATCCAAATTGATTTTGAGAAACATTAGTATCATGCCGCAACCTATGCTCCATAACTCGCTCCCATAGTTTTAAAGTATGACATATTAACTTAATACCTCTATAATTCGCACAATCTTGTACATCACCTTTATTCTTAAAAATAGGAATTAACACACTCATTCTCCACTCATCTGGCATCTTTTTAGTCTTCAAAATAGTATTAAAAAGTTTAGTAAGCCATGAAATTCCTTCATCTCCTAAGCATTTCCACACCTCTATTGGAATATCATCAGGTCCAACAGCTTTTCCACCCTTCATTTTCTTTAAAGCCTCTCTAACTTCAGTTTTACTAATACGCCGATAAAAACAGAAATCTTTTTTTTTCATTTAGGGTGCTAAGGTCACTATAGTCAATCTTATTTTCACAATCTTCATTAAAAAGTTTAGCAAAATATCTCATCCATCTTTGTTGAATATCATCTTCTAAGAAAAGTATTTTTTGATCTTCATCTTTAATACACTTCACTTGAACTAAATTCTTACTACTCCTATCTCTTTGTTTGGCTAACTTATACATATATCTTTCTCCCTCTTTAGTATCTAATCTATTATATAAATCACTAAAAGCTAACGCCTTTGCATCGTATATTACTTTTTTAGCATCCTTACGAGCCACTTTATATATTTCCCAATTATCAGAATTTTTAAAATTAAACTAATTTTTATAACAAAACTTCTTATTTTTAATTTTTTCTTGCACATTAAGATTCCACCACCAACTATTTTTACTATTGGGAGCTTTTCCCTTTGAAACTCCAAGGACATCTTTTGCAATATTCTTAATATCAGTAGCCACTTTTTCCCACATAATATTAGCATCCTCATGCACAGACAAAATCTTAAGATCTAAAATCTTATTTCCAAAAATATTTTTGTTAATATTCTTTAAATGCCCCCATTTAATCCTAGAAAATTGTTTTACTTTATTTTTTATTTTATGCCCCTTTATCTTAAAGTCCAAAACTAATAAACGATGTTGGATACATAAATTTTCAGGATGCTAATGACCTAAAATCTGAGCAAGCATTCCCTTCTGATAAGAGCTTTTCAAACATCAAATTAAAAGCAGATAAAAAGTTTCAAATCATATTTCTAGGTAAGGCAATAGTTTTGAAAAACATTTTATAATTTGCTCAAGAAGAAAATAACACATACATATCTTATTAATTTAATCTTAGGCGGTACAAGAAGATAATATATAACATTAATATATAAAATTTACCTTTTAAGGACAAACATAGTCCGGTGGAAATAAGTATATATGCTGTGCAACCAACATAGCCCTGTGGCTTTTCAATATGGTAGAAAAAAATTAACCTCGAATGCAACCATTTATTTGAAATTAACAAAATATATGTTAATCAATTTTTCAAGTACAATATATATATTATATAGACACATAACTTTGGCATACAGCACAAGACAACATAGTTACAAACCATCCCTTTGTATAGATGGAGTCACTTCTCAATACATATTTGGCCAGGATAATTTAGAATCAAACAGCAATCAAATAATAAATCAGATTTTCACCTTAATCTACAGTCCGGAGCTATTATATTAAACAAGAATATAAATAATAATAATAATTATTAAAAAATTAAAAGATAGTTCTATAAACTATAGTAAAACGGCTAAGTTGTATGAATCCAAGTCTTTAGCACCAAAGAAATGAATATATCTAAGCTAATTTCATAAAATGAGAATTTTCAAATGGATGTAGAATAAAACCTAGATGAATAGAATGCTCAATGTTTGTATCAAAGAAACTATGGGAAGAGTGCCTCCTAAATTCTATTATAAAAAAGTAACCTAATTGGTCTGTGCAAATACAATAGATAATAAAAGATGCAATATTAACAACCAAGATAGAATCAATATGAAAGGCATATACAGGAAATGTAAAAACAGATGTAACTAGACCAGAAGTTAAGAACAAAAAGTTACATAAATATGACATCACTCAATGAATGAGATCAGTTACATAATATGATATCACTCAATAGGAATGAATGAGAATAGTTACATATAGGTGAGTTAATACCACTTTTATAATTTGATATGAATGAATGAGCACAGTTACATAATCGTGAGCTAACACCATTTATATCATTCAATAGGAAAGAATGAGAAGGATTTATAAAAAAAAAAAAAAAACTCGAACAGTGGAGAAAAGGCTACAGGACCTAGATGGAAACTTCTGGAAATAAAAAAGGTGCCAATTTTCCACTAATTTGACTATCCGTATAATACAAACAACAACAACATCAAGCCTTTATCCCACTACGTGGGGTCGGCTACATGAATCCTTTTTCTCCATTGTGTTCTATTAAAAGTCAAATTCTCATTTAAACCTAATTTGACTATCCGTATAATCTCAAGATAAAAATGCATGGTGTGCACATAACAACGTATATTAAATCAAATTGTTTCTATAATTATTAATTTGTGTGCACTTGGCCACTTTAGGATCTCTTGGACAATCTTTTTACAAAAGAAGAATTTCACTCAAAACATTTTTAATTTGTTTACTCGGCATATATTATTGAATGCATAAAATTATGCACATAAACAACACCAGACTTACTAAAAAAAGGCATGAGAGAGAGAGAGAGAGAAAGGAGGGGAAAAGAGAAAAATAGGTAGGGAGAGGAAGGGGACATGGATAAATGTAGAGAAAAATAAATACAATGTGTGTGTGAGAGAGAGAGAGAGAGGAAGAAGAAGAAGTAAACAAAGAGAGACATCACCTCCTCACTTTGGAATCTCCATAACGTTTGACGCCACAGAAACCTTCTGGGTCCTGTAGACACGAGCAAGATAACATAAAAAACTCAGAAGTTTCCAGAATAAAAAAAATGATATCTTCTGTGATATGCAGCACATTTATTTGAGTTCAGATTCATTTCATGTACTATAATATTGCGTGCCCAAATAAATGAGATAACGATCAAAATGATCGTATCACTTTTTATGAAAGAACAAAATAGTCCCCGACTAATTAAAAATTCTATTTTAGACCCTTTTTTTTTTTAATTGGAACCTAAATGATCCCAAGGAAGGACTAATTTGGTTCTTGTTTAAAAATTCAAGGGACCAAATTGGTACTTTTATATAGTTGGAGATTATTTTAATACTTAAAAAAAAAGTTGGGGAATTAATTCGATCCTTTTCTCCTAAATAAATCATGATTTCAGTGGTGTCATATGCAATTTTTAAATTATTTGGCAACATTACGTTTTAAAATGACCAATTTCAATTTCAAGTGAAGTTCTAAAATTACAAGGGTTATATTTGTTGTTACCAAGATTTGAATATTACATTATTATTAAAACATATACGAATGAAACCATTTGATGAAATATAAGATACATGAGATTTCATGCAGTTCTTAATTGTTTATAATTTTACTGGTCAAGTCCATCCATCTTCCCCAATGAAATGGTGCTTGGTTCTTATTTAAGCCAAGACTTAAAAAAAAAGTTGTGAAAAATGTCAACAATGGCAAATTAATGCGACTCTCCTCTGAACTATCCTATTTCTTCTTCCCCTCTTTCGATAACATCCTCCATCTCTTTAATAATAAAAAATTGAACCTTGGTGCAAGAATGCATAGCCTTTGCTTTCACTGACGAGGCAAAATGCGATGAGGCTGCATGATATTAACAAAGTTTCTCACCTAGTCTCCAAACCCTTCCGGTAAATTCTTCCTCCACTTTCCTAAGCCCAATATTGTCAATTGCTGCAGGCCAACTACAGTACAAGTAATGTTATTGTAAACAGAATACTGCAGATGGAAGGGCATCATCATGACTTCACACATCCCCTTCCTCATATTTAATGACAAACATATTTAGCTCAATCTTGGGATTTGAAACTTTAAGTTAACTGATATTGATGCATGCAAATTTAAGTTTATTTTCATTTTTTTTATTGTAATTTGAATATTATAGTTTTTTGGTTTTTTTTATGCTATCCTATGATGGAAAACACCCAATGATCATGAGTAGGTAGTGCTCGGGCATGACAAACTTTGGGTGTGCTAACTACTTGAATTCTTTGGTCTTTGGGTTGTTGGTTGCTTCTCGGGTTGGGTCTTGGCTGCTCGGGTTTGGGCTGGGTTCTTTGGGAGCTACTTGGTTCTAGCTCATAATTGCTTGAGCTGATGTTTAGCTCATTAATATGTAAAGTTATTCCTCTTGTTAGCTCATTAAGTGGAGTGAAATTTGGCATTTTCCTTTCTCTGTGTCTCTTCGATTTTTCCCTCCTGGTTCTCCTTCCCGTGGCCTGTTCCGATCCCCCTGGTTGTTGGTTCCGATCCCATGTGCTGCCCATTTGGTTCCTCTGGTTGCTTATCCCGTGGCTGCTTTACCCGATTTTCTGTGTGGTCTTTTCGGGTGTTGTTCTGGAATAAATGTTGGCCTTCTAGCTCCCCTTACCTGATTGGTTCTGTTTGAGGTTGAATGGTTGTTTGGCTGCCCCCTTTTCTCTTATAAATTGGAGATGTTTTGAGACAATAAAGGTTTTTGAATATTTGAGAAAAGTCTCTACAAAACCAGAGGGTTTCTTATTCCTTGGAAAAGCTTGAGAGCTTGTTCCATTTCTCTCTTCTTCCTCTCAATTTCGTCTTGGGCTTCTAACATATTCTTCTCTCTGCAAGTTTCACTCCACTTGTATCTTTCTTCTTGAGCTATTGGAAGGTGTTTGTTGGCTGATTTGATGACATTTGCAAGAGTAGTTTTGTTGGACGTTGGATCTTGTAGCTGTGGTGGACCCTTGGTTTTGCAAGCACTTATCTTATTTTACCTACTTTTCATTGCATATGAGGAAACTGCTTGATGGTTGTTCTGAGGATAGTGTTTTTTAATTTTAGTTTTATTTCGTTTGTTTGGCTTTCGTTTGTCTTGGTGTTTGTTTGGATGTCAACATTCTAGTTTGAATTGAGTTTTGTTCTACTAGTCCTAGTGTTCTCCTCTTTTGGCTCTTTCTTTTTAGTTTGCCTACATCAGATATGTACATGGATATAGTTCTACGTAGAAACCTATAACTGATTTTTGCATCAATTTTCCTCCTAATCTATCCAATTGAGAGAATGTTTTCTAAATTATTTGATTGTAAATTAATTGACGCATGTGAATGTGGACTCCAATAATTCATGCCCCAGCTCTATTAAAAAACTTTATATTCTGGTTAAATTTTCAAAAGACAAATTAGATTATAAATTAAAAACAACCCAAAAATTTCGCTCTTATTTTGCGAGGACTTTGTGATCTAGTTCTAGATAACTCATTGACATAAACCCCTATGATTTTGATAGGAATCTGATCTCCACACAACAAAAAAAAAATAATGAAGATAAAACACAGCATAAATCAATGAGCAAAATACTCTCCAACAAACCAAAATACAAGTTAATATTCTACTCGAGAGGCAGATCGACTCTCCACAAACCCTAGGCATTGCTAGGAACAACTCCAAAGAAAATTACTTCCAAAACACAAAATCACATAATGAAAATAAAACAATCTAATTAATCCTAAATAAACCTTTCTAATTCCATCTTAAATTTGAATTCAAATCAGTCCTCATTCCCTAAATAAACATTCCTAATTCCCTACCAAATAGGAATTCAAATCAGTCCTTTTTCCTTAAATAAACATTCTTCTATGATAAGTAATTAAAGATAGAATTAATCCCCTTTGAGCCCCTTCCCTCTTTGCCCGCCACCCACATTAGTGAGGTCCACAGGACACTTCTGCCCGCCAGCTAGACCATCCCCCCTTGTTGTTTGATTGGCTGGACTGGCTCAGCTAGTCCATCAATACTCTCCTCCCAAAGAACCACCTTGTCCTCAAGTTGGAACAAACAAAACTGCTGCTGAATCATCTGATATGGTTACCATGTTGCTTCATAGTCGAGCAAATCCTTCCACTCGATTAACACTTCTTTAGCTCCTCCAACTGTTGAGCAAACTCCTCTCACTTACATTGGCTCCGTAGGGGACATATGCAAACTATACGCCGAGGCACCAATCCTCTCCACAACCTCATAAGGCCCATGTTATCATGGAGATAACTTTTCATTTCTTCTTCAAGTTAAGGCCTTCTGTCTGTAGGGTCGAATCTTCAAATATCCTTATCACCCACCTTGAGCTGCACATCCCTTCAATGCCCATTAGCCCGCTTCTTTATAATTTGTTGTGCGCTCAATAGATGTCCTTTTAGCTCTCCCAATATCCCATCTCATTCCTCCAACTGTTGTTCCACTAATGAGACTAGAGTGCTCTTGGTCCCATAATATACCATGTGAAGAGGGTCTTTGCCATAAAGGATTTTGAGGGTGTAGCATGTGCCGCACTACCACTATTATCGAAATCACCGAAAATCCCTCCAATTTTGGCATACCTTCAATGAAATTCATGGTTATCTCTTCCCCCACCTTCTCAAACAAAGCTAGAGGTTGCATAAGTCCTCCTGGAGCTATTACCATATATTTGTGCCTCTAATAAATATCGCTGTTGGACACCATCTCCTCCACATCTTTTTGCATTCCAACCCAATACAATTATGCTGCCAACCTACAATAGGTTTTTTGTACCCCCCGAGTGCCCTCCTACGGCACTACTATGAAACTTTCGCAGCAAGTGGGGTTCATATGGCGACGTCCTCAATATCACCATTTTCCCTTGTTATAAGAGTCTCTAATTAACTAGATATAATTTGGATGGCTATCCTTATTCCCCAATAAATCTTTCCTGATTTTCTCCGATCATTCATCTTGCTGGCTTTCCCTTCTCAATGCCTCCCAGCCCACAACTAAGGGAACAGACATTGCCATCATGTGGGGCTCCCCCATATACCTGGATAACCCATATGCGGTCTTGTTCTCTATCCCTAATTGATATTGGATCTCAAAACCATAACACAGTAGTTTCAAAAGCCACCTTTGATGCTCCCATTTTGATGTCATATTCCATGTCAATTTGCATGAATTAACATCACGAGGGGCTTTTCATACTGATTTATCAAATCAATTGGAGGTATCATGCATGAAATAAAGAAGGTAATACTAATAGACCTGTGAGATATGAGTCAAAGCCTCAGGTCCATTCATTCGATGATGATTCCTCTAATGATTACTTTCAACAAACTTATGTTTTATGACCCTTGATTGTTGATGCATCGATCATTGCCAACTTGCTAGCTCATTCGATATAAGTTATCATTAGCTTCAACTACATTGTTAGCCATCAACTAATCATATTATTTGTTGCTCAATATTGTTATTTTAGATGTATTCTCACTAAAGTTTGATAAATTAATTTAAATACTATTTTTCCATTGTTATAAATCAAATCACTTTAACTTCATTGATTACACTACATACCAAGCATTTTACCTTTTGTTTTATGCGCCTTACGAGTATTATCACCACTTTATGTATTTACTATAAATTGTTTCACATGTACTGTATTTGATTTATATGTATTATTGGCATAAAGTATAAGTTGGCTTATGCTTTTGGATCTTTTTTATTGTTTATCTTACATAAGCAACTTTGTTGTTGGTTGCTTAAGGATCGTCACAGAAAAGATTGGCCAAAAACTCACATCAATTTTTAATTGTGGCTTCAAGGAAAGTACAAATAGAGTCATGAAGAAAAATATAATATTTAGTTACAGCTTTGTTTTTAGTTCTCGTATTTGAATTTTTCTAGGTGGAGACCACCTTGGTGGCCTGGGACATTCCAGGACCTTGTCTCTCCCAACTTATATGTGGTTGATCGAAGGAGGAATGTCCTTGTCCTGTCATGAGCAGCAAGTTTCTTACCTTGCTATTAAGACACAAACACAAAAGATTGTACATAATATTACATTTGTTTAATATTACTTGCCTTGGCAATATTTTATTACTTAATCATCAATACAATTACTTGGCTTGATTTAATTTCATTACTAAATCATCCTTTCATAAGTTGCCTTCTAAAACTCCCATCATTATATGCAAGGCAGGCTATGAGAAACAACTATTGGAAACAAATAAGAAATACAATAAAACAATTTAGGCATTTGATGACAAGCATCAGCGGAAAATATACTTAAGATTCATTTGACTACAAAACAAAAGAATGACAATGACTGTACCTCGCATTAGAAGTAGTCCAGAAAATATAGCAGCACCAGATGCTGCAGCTGGATGCTCAGTCACAATTACGAAGCCATCTAATGGATAAAGTGCAAGTTATTATCCCTTAAATATATCATCACTACTTAAGACAAGAGTCTGATTAGGTTAATAAATGACTTACCTTTAACTTTTTGAACAGCAGCATCTTCGTAAGCTTTATATTGCAACTTTACTTCATGCATGATACCCTAAAAGCATTGGAATGTAAATATAAGCAAAAAACTGCGGAAATTATAAATAAATCAACAATAGCATGTCAAAAATAACTAAGTAGAAATGAAGCATGAAACAATATTTTTTATATCTTAACTTCAGATTGTATACATACCAATTTGATAGGAAACATTTGAAGATTTCAAGTAAATCCTATCAAGAGAGCAAAAACAACGAGAAAATCTGATGGAACTTTAAGAAAACATAAATTTTATTGCAAGAATAGAACTCATGGAACAAGGAAAACAAGATACAAGTGATCCTCAATTCAAGAGGCGGATCGATCTCTCCCAAATCTCTTGACGCCGCTAAAGCCCAAAGAAAACCTAAGGGATCTCAAATTTCAGCCAAATTCAAGATGTCCTAACCCTACGAAAAAAAAATTACTTAATTCATACAATTCAAAAAGAAATATCTAAGCAGTCCCTACATTCAATTTCTCTCCTAAACTTCCTAAAAAAATTCTTCCTAATTGGCTCGGGTTGCATATACGGTGCAAAAGACGCGTACAGGATAGGCGAAGGTTCTGCATGTTTCTCACGGGCCGGTCCGGTAGGACCGACTGGACCGATCTAACAATACTCCTCTCCCAAAGATCCACCTTGTCCACAATGTCGGAAGAAGACACCCTTCTCCATTCCCTCATCAGCACAAACAGTGAGAACCTGAAGAGTTCGGTCTTTACATTTGTGCCCCGGTGTATACCTCTCCTCGCATTTGAAAGAAAGCCCTTTTGCTCTCTTCTCTTGTAAATTTATTTCTGTAAGCTTTTTGGAGCTGTCCGTAGTTCTTCCACCGACAGTCTTCTCCTTCGAAGTCTCCCAAAGGGTAGCCGATGTCAGCTCCTTGGATGCCAAAAAGTTGGTGGTCATCCTGTACGTGCCTCCTAAGTTGTTGTCTTTCACCCTTTTCTCTAGGTGCCTCTAATCCTCCACCAATTGAACTAGCTCCATAGCCTCTTCCAAGTCATGAGGCCTCATTACTCTAATTGTTGCCCGAATTTTTGGTGTCAATCCCTTCATGAAATTCCCCTCCAACACTGTCTCAGAAAGGCGGTCCAATCGGCTAGCAAGGTACTCAAACCTCTCCCGGTACTCTATCACTGAACCATCCTGCGTCAAGGTGAAGACTTGCTCATAAAAGTCTTCTCCCCTGCCGATTCGAAAAAGTTCTATCAAACAATCATTGAACTTCCTCCAACTATGTATGGGTCGTCTCATGCCCCTCCATTGGTACCAAACCAAAGCTTTCCCTTCCAAACATAGGGTCACTATTGTCAGTCTCTCCTACTCCATCAACCCATTGACGACGAAATATCTTTCAACCTTGTAAATCCACTCGTGCGCATCCTCCCATTAGCATCTTAAGTTTCCTCACCCTCGGATCACCTATGTTCCCTCAGTTCCCTACATAATTTCACATTCCCCAAGGAGGTGGTTCTCCCCAAGTGTCTCTGTCATACCCAAACCTTTCATCACATTCCCACCTTCTCCCTTAAAATTCAACATTCCTTGGATCATAATAAACCCTTCTCCTTTCAAATTCAGCCTCCCTTCGGTCATAATTTCTTCTTTCACTATCCAAATCCGCCCCTTTCCTCTCAAATTCAGCACCCCTTCGTTCTTGCCCTACCTCCTCACGCCTCTCCCCATACCCTCTACCCGGCTCCACTAGGAATAGGCTCTAGGGAAGGTATTCTCTCTACTCTCTTTCGAGTCTCTACCTCTTGATCTTCCCTTTGACTTGATGGCTTAGAGTTTCCTCCACTTTCCTGGCTGTCGGTGACTTCCCTCACCATCAATGACATTTTTTTGTTTTGGCCCATGAGCGCTTTCTTCAACATCTCCTCCATGATGGAAATTTTTGAATCGATATTATCATGGATGACTGAAATTTCTTTCTTTAAATCTGAAACTTGAGTTTGTAAATTTGAAATTTCAAATTTCATCTGTTCGATCTCCCCTTCGAGGCATTCCTCCAACGCATCCACTTTCTTGGCCGCCGTCGATATTCAGACTTTTGTTGGACTAAAAATTTGAATTTCGATTCCAAAAAAAAGCAAATCTCTCTTCCTCCGGCCCAACAACAGTCGTTGAAATTCACATAAATAGCCCCCAAAAGGTCCCAAAATTTGCTCTGATACCAATTTGATAGGAAGCACTTGAAGATTTCAAGTAAATCTTATCAAGAGAGCAAAAACAACAAGAAAATCTAATGGAACTTCAAGAAAACACAAATTTTATTGCAAGAATAGAACTCACGAAACAAGGAAAACAAGATACAAGTGATTCTCAATTCGAGAGGAGGATCGATCTCTCCCAAATCTCTAGACGCCGCTAGAACCCAAAGAAAACCTAAGGGATCTCAAATTTTAGCCAAATTCAAGATGCCCTAACCCTATGAAAACAAACTATTTAATGCATACAATTCAAAAGAAAATCTCTAAACAATCCCTACATTCAATTTCCCTCCAAAACTTCCTAAAAAATCCTTACTAATTGGCTCGGGTGGCATAGGCGTGCGAACGGCGCGTAAAGGATAGGCGGAGGTTCCGCCTGTTTTGCATGGGCCGGTCCGGTAGTACCGGCTGAACCAATCCAATGGACTGGTCTAACATATATGACTGCTAAGCACATCCTAAAATTAAAAGAGTGACGGTTATCAAAATCGAAGCTTTTGTTCAGGAAGTTAATCCCAATATTGGGTACAATTTAATGACTTCAGCACTAGTAGAGAATACGTAGATAAGATTTATCCCAAATAGATTTAGAAAAAGTTATTACAACAAATTTCTTTGCACAAGAACAACACGGGTAGCCAAATGGATAATATGGAAGAAATATCAAGCACCTTTCCTCCTAGATTATACTTTGAGATATCAAGAGCAAATCTGGATCCAATTATGCTTTCTTGTTGACAAATTTCCAGTAACATCAGAACTACCAGGGATACTTAAATACTCGTGAAAGCTCCTTGAACTAGGACTTCTAATTTAACCTCAGTCATACCATTAAATTGCGGAATCTAAATTTTGCCCTACTAAACGAACATAATTGCAAGTCAACTTTCCTTCCCAGGGGTTTGGGAGTCGATTCATCAAAATTTATCCAATATTTACAATTATTTTATTAAAGTTGTATGGGAAATCTTATTGTAATTTTCGGCTATCCTAGAGCTTTTTTTTTTAATAAAGAGGATGTCTTGTGTTTTGTAAGAGAAATTAGTGGTTGCATTTTTCAAGATCAAATCATAGTAATATTTACTGTTGTGGCAACAATGCATCCACCAAATGGGCAAACTTGCATAAATTTCTTATGCGTTTTTGTGTGATGATCATTTGTTGTGTATTCTTTTTTCTCTATATATATTTTGAATTAAGTTTTGTCTACTCCCCAGAACATACAATGTGAGTTTTCAAATAAAAGAGTGGGATATTCAATATATGCAAACTCTTACTATCAAAATCTAAGCCATTAGATTAATATCTATAAACAACAATAAGACCTCAGTTGTTGCAAGAAGCATTAAGGTAAAGTAAAGTTAGACCTTCCATGGAGCAAACTTCAAAAGTAACCAATTATAAAAGTGCCATGCACGACTCAATTTATAAATCAAAACGTCTGAATAAATTCAAGCACAACTTTAGTGCACTAGTAATTTTGTTTGCCACGTTCCATTAGGTGCTCAATGAGACATTTAAAAGTTTATCAATATCACTAACCATAGTGGGATAAATTGGTGCCAAACTCACTTTTGGTCTTCAAAATTTAAAATCTCAAAAAAAGGAAAGGCTTTTATCACTTACTGCAATCTTTTGGTTGAGCTTCCAGTAAACTCACTAAGAATTGCTCCATCACGGAAAAAATACATTAGTCTGGCTTAAATAGGCATGACATTCCAATTTCATATGAATATTTTCTTTTGAATGAGACTATAAAATGAGAAAAAAATTAAAAGTTGCAAAAGAACTTCCTTTATAAGGAGGATTCTATTTCTCACCCAAAAAGAGCAAAAATGGAAAGAAAGGGATTCTCATCATCATAAGTAAATTTTGAAGGGCTGTTTGTTTGCAAGATTTAGCCTGGATTTTAAGCTAAATATTGTCAAACAATTTTTCTTGCCGCATAAATTTCAATACCATCTAAATTCCATTTTCCTCTCATTTTAGGCTAAATCCTAGGTGAAGTGAAATTTAAGAGATTTACACAACTTCTCCTCATTTAAATTCTAGATCATGATAATCTCCATCGAACATTTTACTATGATTTATTCATATCTGACATATATCATACCAAACAATATTTATTGTCTCGGATATTTGCTAAATCTGGATATACAAGATTTACTAAATCCTACTCAATTAAATCTTACTTGTAACCAAACAGCTCCTTCATGATAATCAAACTTCTGTTCTTATGAGATTAAATACGTGAAAAAAATCATAACAGAATTTTCACGTTTTCTCTGTCAACTCGCAATCAAAAATGGAACGAATAGCTTTATTTTCTCTCTTAGAACACCAAATCATAGGAGAATTTATATCCTTTCTATTTCTCTCATTTTCCTTCAAATGAAATGCTTTCTTTCCTCAACTCCGGATCGGCGGTCTTAGGTTTAGAATATTGCTCTCAGACCGAGCTGAGAGGATAACAACACCACAGTTCACAAATGCCCTCTGCTTTGACCTATCAACAAAACCTAGTCAGCTATACTGCATTTGCACTTATATTTTCATTCCTGACAGCCACCTTCCACTTCGAAAGAGGCAAGAAAATAACAAAACTGAAAAATCCACCGCAAATGAAGCGAAGAAAAGGAGACAATATAGTTAGAGCCCAAATCAAATACTTAAAATCTTGGCACAGAATTGAATCGTTAAATAAGCAAAACATCCGTGATAGCAGAGAATGATAGAACAGTGGAATGTGTAAAAGAAGGAAACCTGCAGCTTCTGCAGGGGCCAGAAGGAATTCTCCTGCGGAGAAAAAAAGGATTCAGGAGCAGATCCCCGGACTTCCGATGCTGATCGCTCTCCATGATCCGGCGATCGGCGTGGCGGCGACGAAGGTGGGAGTGGTGGGTGCGAGGCGGGATCGGGGTACATCTTCTCGTCTAAGAGCGCTTTTGGTCCCGCTCAGCAAGTTAGCCTTACATATATATATATATACTAATCCTCATGAATTTATATATTTTAATTTTCTCAAAATAAAAAATTTGTATATTTAACATTTATATTTGTATATTTTGTTTTTCAATATTTTAATATTAAATTTGTATCAAAAATTTTATATTTAATTTTACAATATTTTAATATTGAAATTCTATCAATTTTTTTTATATTATAATTATATTTTATGTTAAATTATTTAATATTCATATTTTTTATAATTTTAAAAATATAATATTATCTAAGCAAATATAAATATATATATAAGAATTCAAGGATAAATATACATAAATTCTCTTGAAAAAATAGCTTATGGGATAAGTGGGCTATTCCATGAAACCATGATTGATCATCTTCAAAATGTTTCGATAATCTTCAATGGTTCTTATAATCATAATCAATCATATTCGAGTCATGAATCAATCTAATATTGAACTATAGTTAGATCCTATTCGAGGGCGCTTAAAATCATGATATATCACCTTTAAAGATGCTTGAAAGCGTGATAGATCATCTTCAACCTTGCTTTGAACTAAGATTACACCATACTTCAATTATATTCAAAATTGATTGAAACCATGATCAATGTGTGTATTCGAACCATGCTTCCAATAATGTTTGATTCTATTTTATATCTATCATGATTGCCTATCTTATAAGAAATATTTAATATTACTTGTGCATGATTATTCTATCGTCTTGTTATTGCCAATAGTACTCAACATGTCACTGCAACACATTTGTCTTATAAGGACCTTATTTGAACTTATTTTAACCAATGATCAAACTATATTAGAAATTTCATCAATCATGTCAAATGATCTTCGAAGATATTCAAAATAAGAGTCGATTAAAATTTCTAATAAATTTCAACTTTTTATAAACATTTTTTGAATGATACGTTTAAACATCTTATTTGAACATGTTATAACTCATAATCAAACATATCCTCAGCACATCATTGATCATGTTAAATTATCTTCCAATATGTTGAAGAATAATCAATTAAGTGCTCCAATAAATGTTCACACTTTTACGAATAATATATAAGCAAAATTCAAACTTTGCTCGACACTTTTTCGAACAATACTGACCACCACTTTAATTACTTTGCACCCAAAAGTGATTATATTTTAGTCCGAACAAAACTTTTCAATATATTTTCATAATAACCAAAAGAATATGTATATGTATATAATTGTACACATTATTGGGCATATAAATTCAAACTTTCATTTCATATTTTTGTAAGAAAATTTTGAAAACTAATTGTATATTTCAGAGTTATATATTGATTGCGTGTTGCATGGCTCAAAATAGTGCTCGTGTTTTTGTTATTTCCACATTATTTTTTGAATATTTAAATTTATTTAGAGCATCCCTCAACCACTTAATTTGCTCGAGCACATATTTTTCTACAAAATTTTATCTTTTTCATTTATATATATATATCAAATAACATCCATCAAGATGGTTGTCACAGTCAAACACGATAGGAATCATGTTGGGCTAGGTTGTAAATTACACTAATCAATTAACATGATTTGCATATTAAGATTCTAGCATTTATAACAAACGAAAAATTGAAGATTTTGTAATAGTCTTTGTACTAAGTTTTGTAATTGCATTTGCTTGTCAAATAACTCTCTTATAATTCATAAATAGCTAAATAATTTATCAAAATTTAGCAATATTTATTCATTTTCATGTTGAATAATTTTTAAAATTCAAGTTATCTCAAATGTATTAAATATGGATTTACATGATTTTCTAAATTGTAATTGAATTAAATACTATTTATAGCCAAACTATTATTAGAGTTATTTCACGATTAATAAGATATATAAATAATCAATTACTAGTTATATAATATCTATGGACATTAGAATACTTTGATGCCTAAAGTGCAAAAATGGCACCAAGGCATAAGAAATTGTTGCACTATGACATTTGAAAATATAGAATCTCGTGCTGTCAAGCTGACTTTCTGATACCACGATGTTGATAATGTCTATTCACTGATAAAATGTGACCCTTAGAAGTTACATATGCAAAACCATAGTGCTATGAACATTGGAATGCTTCGATGCCTAAAGTGCAAAAATGGTATCAAGGCGTAAGAAATTATTGCACCATGACATTTGAAAATAAAGAATTTTGTGCTGCCAAACTAAATTTCTGGTGCCATGGTGCAGATAATGCTGCAATGTGGATATTACGTGGCTCAAAATTTATTTATTTATAAAATTAAATTTATATTTTTATTTTTTGAAATGTTGAACTCATATATTTGTGAGTATTATGATCAAATTATTAAAAAATTTATAGAAATAAGAATATAGATAGAAAATTGAGTATGAATTTTTTAAATAATATGATTTGAATGTTGTTTATGTAATTGATCCAATTTTGGATAGTATATTGTCACCCAATTCCTTTTCCAAAGAGGCGCAAGTGGGAGGCCGAGCGTCCGCGGTGAAGAAGGCGCAGCGAGGGCGAAGTGCGGCCGTCGGATTCTGGTGGTCGCCGGCCAGCTCAAGGAGCGTTCGAGCAAGTGAGGTAAACATGTTGTAAATATCTACTTTTCCTCTTCCTTTTTTCCTCCCTCCTCTCTTGTCATAGCTAAGGTCGCCGGCCTTGGGTTCCCAAACGAAGAAAGTTTCGGCGGAGGTAGGGTTTTCGCCGTATTGATTTCAAAGCTTATTTCTGGAGGCATCCTATCCTGAAAAATGTGTTTCACTGTTTCTATCATACTAGAATTTTGAAATGAGAAGTGTATTGATTGTTGTGGACGGATGATTTGTTAATCCTTGAGAGAAGTGATTTCATCGAAGCAGCCTTTGCACCAGCAAATTAAGAATAATCCACAGTTTATGCCCTTGCGAGTCAATAATTGGAATAGCATTGCATGTGTGGTGGTATGTAATACTAGGAGGTTTTTCTGTGAGCTGTTACTAACCAATTTATCTATATATATATTTGTTTTTAGGGAATAAAGTGCTGGTCATCCGGGATCAATTCAAGCTGTGGTATTCGTGTTCATCTTCATGAATTTTTTATTCATAATATTCGACATAAGTTTCACTAGTGTTGCTCTGAGTCTGGGATGACTGGAATCTCCTTGGTGCGAGCTCACAGAAAAGGAACTCTCTAGTGTCTATTTTTCTATAAGTTAGCACAAACTTTGAAGGCTAGGTGAACCATGTCAAGATTCAGGTCTCTGTGGCAGGCTTCGATCAATGCGACCAAGAGAGGTATGCCCACAATAACCAAAGGGTTAGGTGGATGTTTACTACTGATTTCCTCAAATCCATGATCTTGATTTGTCAAAGGTTATGCTTTTGTTGAGTTTGGTGCCATTTAACTTGTTTGAGTTCCTCCAAGTTGATGCTTTAAATGTCACTTTATTTTGATTAGTGTTGTTCTTCAATAAGCAAACTCTTAAAGTGTTTACTGGAATGAATCTTGCTAAGACTTTCTTTTTCTGCGTCTTCTTCATTGGTTGTGTACTTACTCAGTTTTGCTTGTAGTGGTTTACTGATGACGGGGCAATGGAGGAGCATGGGTGGTGAGGGAAGACTTACGCTGGGAGTAATTTGTGGTGCTTGGTAGTGAGAATATGCAGTATTTTATTCTTACATGGTTGTTTAGGACAACATTTTTTTTCCGTCTAGTTTTCTGTTATGGAGCCATTCTTTCGAGGATGAGAGTGTGAGTCCAAGTATGAACAATTTCTTATAAAATTTTGCAATAATTTCCTAAGTGTAACATTGGAATTCAACGGATCTATTCATCAATTTGTTGGTATTCTGACCATTCTATTGTTATCTATATTGTTTGGCTTCATTATTCAATCTTGCTCCAAACAACACTAGTAAAGGAGAAGGAACTAAACTTTCATACGGAAGATGAGTGTAAAATCTTGATTAAGTGAGCAAGCCAAAAACTCATATTTCCCATGGCTAACTTCATGATTAGTGTATATAATATGAAAAATCTTAATGAGAATCAAATGCAAAAGGGCAGCCTCCTGCTTGGAGGCTTGAAACCCCGATTCCTTGTAGAATATTATTATTTTGATTTTTCTAGTTATATTTTTGGTTTTCTAGATTTATTAAATTTTCTAGATATTATATTTCTCTATATATATTCAGGGGAGAAATTCTATGAGCTCTAAGAGTATGACATTCTTTATATATTATATGATGATTATGTTTATCTATATATATTCAGGGGGATAACTAAGAGTACGACAAATTCTTTATATATTATATGATTTCTTCGTTTGGTGGATTTTTTTGAAGTTTTATCTATTCTCTTATTATCAGTTTTTTATCATTTTTCTTTGTTGTGTGGTTGAACCTATAGCCTACAATTTTTTAACGTTGCACTTATTAATCATTTCAGGGATCTGCTTGAACTCCTCTTGGAGCATGCTACTTCATTCTTAACTTTTACATGAGAAAACAATAAGCTCTGTACTTAATTTGGGTTGGGCCGGTTGTCAATTTTGACTGAGTTGAAATGGAACAAAGGGAAACCCATTTTAATACATTAAGTTGGTATTTTGGGCAAGACTTAAGTCTATGGAGTAATATTAAATATATAACTTAATTGCTCTATATTTGCACTAAATATCTTTTAGTTTTTCTTAATTAAGATATGCAATTCTTACTACTCTTATTTATGAACTTTCAATTTCATATAAACACCTGTCTATGAGGTCTATCATAGAATCAATCTCTTTATAGAAAGTCTATGTGTTCTGTATATTCATCAAATTGTCCCTTCTGAGCTATGACTGGGTGGATATGCATCTCCATTTGATGTGCTTTGGAGTGGAACTGAATAATGAACCAATAATATTTTTTGTGCTTCTCTGTAAAGCCTATAGATGTTCATCTGAATACATTTTGGTTGAGCTGAGCAGCTTTTTGTTTTGCTTCGCAATGATTTGCAGCTTTTGCATGGAATTTTGAAGATCTAATGCCCCCAAGAGAAAACATTATATTCAGTTTCAACTCGAAGGATGAGCTGAAAAGGTGGCATTTATACTCTGATTCTGAATATGGAGGTATAACATGCCTTTTGACGGCTACCTTGCTTGATTTTTTTTTTGGTTCATTTCTTGTTTTAAACACTATTTGTCTTGAAGTATGTTGGTTAAATAATAGAGCCAGTCATTGTGTTTTCAACATCAGAGTTGTTTGTTTTAGCATCAGCATTATGCATCAACTTTATATCGAAATGGCAAACGGAGAAGGCAGAAAGTAGTCTACAGATGCACCATAAATCGAGATGATCAAATACTTGATATATGAATTGTTATCATATCTAAAGTATCTCATGCGCTAGTTTATTTGTAGTAGGAATCTGCACTATTTATTAGTGCAATATTTCCCTACTATTAAAGATGTTCTCCTTTATTGTTTTTTTTTTTTAAATTTGTCCTCTATTGCCCATATGTATATAAGTACATGTATGCTTGTATTAGAAGGCAATTCAACAATGATGTCGTTCTTTACGGTTTCCTCTCTCTCAACATGTTATCAAAGCCATGATCTAGAATCCTTTTGATATTTTCTAAGCACTTTCTTGTCGACGTTGCACTCCTTGAACTTCTGATCTTTATTAGCATGCTCTTGAAATTCCCTTTCATTGTGGCCCACCCGGCCACCCGTGTTTTATTAGCTTCTCCCTTTGTGAGATTCTCATCTTCATCTCAAGCATCATCCAATTTGATGACTCCATTTGTTTGTAGGATGCTATTGTGCTAACCTTTTTTGACCATCTTAGTTGCAAGAAATAACACAGTAACCTACTTCATCAACGCTCTTTTTCAATACTTTTCATCGACACTTTTATTGACATCTCTATCGATGCACTATATTTGTACCTATATTTAAGAATTTTCTGTGTAAATTCTTTGAGACAAATCTCATTGTTGTTTATATGAATTCAATTCACACTGCATTGATCCTTTATATTTCTTTTGCGACAATCACAACTCGTTGGCAATAAAACATTCAACTACTTCATCTTCACTTACTGCTATGTCCAAACTCATGTTTATGTCTTCTGCCACTTTGAGTTTGTGAGGGAGTGTTAATATATCTAAAATATCACATGTGCTAAGCTATTTTTAACAAAAATATACTATTTGAGAAAAGGATCAAAATGGCCCCTTCACTCTTTGGGAAGGACCAAAATGATCCCAACTATTTTGAGGGACCAATTTGGTCCTTCAACTCTTTAAAATGGGAGCATTTTGGTTATGCCGTTCAAAAATAGCGAAAAATTCGGATGGAAGCGATGGTATGATTGGAATAATCACAAAAATAATAATAAGAAGAAAAAGGGAGAACGATAGTTACCTTCATTTCGAGTGAGCTCCCGTCACTCCATTCGATCCAACAGGAAGAATAACTTCACGAATTTCGATTAGCGACTTACTCAAAACACTCCCATTTGCTTCGTCCGATCCAACAGAAAGAACAACGAATTTTTGCGAACTCTGATTTGATAGGAAGGAACGTTGTCAAAGGAGGTGAAGAAAGGCTTTAGCGACTCATTCAAAACCCTACCTCATGCAAAACACACAAAGTCCAACATCAACGAAGAATGTGAAAGAGAAGAAAGAGGTGCAAATCGTTTAGGATTTAATTTATGTAATTTAATTCATATAAATTAAAAAAAATAATTAGATAATTAATAATGTAAATAATAATAAAATAATTAATTATATAATTAATATTTTATATAAGAATTAGATAATTATTCAAAATAATTATTGTAATTATATAATTATTTAAGTTATTAATATTTATAATAGTAATAAGATAATTAAGCTAGTTAGTATCCCTAAGATATTATTAGTTAAGTTAGATAATTAATATATGACTAAATTTTTTACAATTATAACTAAAAATATTATTAATTTCTCTTATTAAACAAACAATTAATAGTTTTTTTATTATAATTACTCAAAAATTATATCTAATAAATAGTTTAATTAAAAATTACTAAAATGCCACTATTTTTTAACACCATTAAGTCCAACATCCATTAGTTTAGATGTTATGACCAAAATGGTTCCATTTTAAAGAGTTGAGGGACCAAATTTATCCATCAAAATAGTTAATGGTCGCTCTTAAAGAATTAAAAGACCATAATCCTTTTCTCATATACTATTTATTATTGTAATATTTCGTTAATATAGAGAATATTCTCTTCCATTATATTTTCCTAAATTATTATCTTCTCTTCTTAAGTGTTAATACGCCCAATGTTTTGGATGGGATCTAAATGGTTTGTGAGGTTTGTGGCTCCAATTGGTATTGGTACCTTCTACCATGGTTTGAGTACGGTGCAAAGGCAAGACTCCCACGATAGCTCCATATAGTTGAATGCGTGCTCTTGGTGCATGATACTAAGTGATTGATCCTCACCTATGGCCTTATGCTTTTTGGTTGAAAATAGATGACCACGGGTGTATTAGGTCCAACTTTAATCCCCTTTGCTTTATACTCAATAAGTGGTATTTACTCAATGTTTTGGTTGAAATCAATTGGTTTGTGCAGTTTGTGGCACCAAGTGGTATTTGTGCCTTTTGCAATGGTTGAGCAAGGTGCAAGGGCATGATATATATATATTTGACTATGTCTCCATTTTCATTTATATTTTTCAGAATATAATTAGGATTTTCAACATTTTCCAGGTTTATCATTAGCATCCTTGGAGATCAAAGAGGGTGATAGTGGACTTAATGGTACACTTCACATCCCTATATCTTACCAATATAGTTCTTACAAGTTGCATATATCTTTTAGTTTATCTGTGGGCATGCTTTTGAGTTTTATTCTTTCCCGCTAACTACCTCTAATGTTTATAAAAGTCTGTAAAAGAACTATATGTACTTTAGCATGCTATATTTTTCTTCCAATACGAAATGCATATTTGCCATCAAATGAAGGTTCTAACATTCAAAGGTGCCACATTGCATCAACAAAATGCGCATCAAAAGGTAGATATGTCTTCTACGTTTGTCCTATAAGCATAAACGTGATATTGTGATATTCTGAGACTGAGATATGAAAAATCATTAAAAAGTAGCATACAAATATATTGCTATACTATTCATGTAAATATTTATTTGTGATTTCATGTATGATATGATGTACAAGTGCCATTCATTTAGTATTTCAAGTTCAGTGCCATTATTCTTATTCTAAGTATGAAGTTGTATAAAGAAATCCATTAGTTTGACGTAGTAATTGTTACTGAAAATAAGTTCATGCCATTATTCTTATTGAGTTAAGCTCTTCTGGTGCTCCAACTTTTTCTTTTTTATGTTTCAGCGTTTAGATCAGTTAACACCAATTTCTGAAAAGAAGTCTAGCAGTGAATTCTTGGCTACTAATTTTGTGATTACCATCATGAAGGGATCTTTTCTGGAAAACTTTCTTTGGACGTAGCTGAGGGATCCCCTTGGAGAATGAAAAGGAGTGGCTTTTGTGGTATGCGCTCCAAGAAGGTACTTTGCATTTGTGAACATCTTCAGAATTATCTATATAAACAAACATGGAGGTCGACCATAAATAAGCTTGTATAATAAACGGTGAAACTATGTCCTCCAGTTGTTAATGCTTCTCTCTTTATATATATATATTAGACATTTTGAGTGGTATATGAGATTTTGATGATAGATGGAGATTTTAAGAACTAGGCACACTGGAGAGAAAGATGAATGGAGATTTTAAGAGTAATAGGTAAAAGCCTTGGCTATTTTCATGCAAGAGGTGAGAAGATGCAGGCGATTGGAGTGGAAGAGAGGATTTGAAAGTTTTAAAGAGTGAATGGAGATTTTAAAAGCAAGAGGTAGAAGTCCTAGTTAACTCCATGGCTGAGCTAGGAAGATGCAGAATATTGGATCGGAAGAGAGGGATGTGAGAGTTTTGAAGAGCGAATGGTGATTTTAAGAGCAAGAGGTAGAATCCCCAGTTAAATCCATCCTGGAGGTAAGTAGATGATGAAGAGTAGGATCTTAAATTTTTAAAGAGTGAAATGAATTTTTAAGAGCAAGAGGTAGGAGCCCCAAATAAATCTAAAATGATTCAAAATTACCTCATTAATTTTAGTTGGGAGACGCAATAATTTGCCTATTATGTTTTTCTCCTTCCAGTTCGATGGCTTTATTGATTTGGATGCATACGATACAATTACTATGAAGCTTAGGGGGGATGGAAGATCCTATATTTCTACAGTGAGTGTTCTTGTTTGCTTGATTCATTTTTCTTCCATTTCCAATTTCATGAATAAACTTCATATTCCTTATTTCCATTTCATTTCTATTGTAGATATACACAGATAATTGGATAAATTCACCAGGAAAACAGGAAGATAATTCTTGGCAAGCTTTTGTTCTCTCACCCAAGGATGAATGGAATGAGATCAAGGTAAGTTTCTTTCAATTGCCTGATATCAGTTCCCAAGATCTTTTGTTCATAATAATTCAACTTGTAAATCATATTTTCAGATTCCGTTGGATCGATATTTGCCGACATGGAGAGGAAATGTGATCAATGCAAAGTTGGAAATGAATCCAGCTCGAATCGTTGGAATGTCTCTTTCAGTGAATGCAGAAGGTGGTGTACCAGGTGCTAAATCTGGACCTGGAGATTTCAAGCTGGAGATAGATTATATCAAGGCATTGAGAACCTGATTTTCCTGTGTGTCCATAGAATCAAATCGAATGATTTTCAGCAGATCATGTGCTGAGTTCGAATCAATTTGATATCAAGTTGACATGCCCTACATGAATATATGTTATTTTCAGGTAACTGCAATACATTGTTTGAATCTACAAGTGCCGTTGCCAGGTATCAAGTTCTGAATAAGAAAAGTGGAGAGTTGCGCTAGATAGTCGACGGCGAACGTAAAATTTATCGAATAGTTATGACATGAATCTTTTAGAAAATTAGAAAAGTCCCCCTTAAATTTGAGAAAAAATGCTATAATGGTGGTGAGTCCTGCAATGCTTTATGGTGCTGAATATTGGCTGTTAAAAGAGAAGCATAATACTAAGTTAAGTGTTGCAGAGATTAGGATGATCAAGTGGATGAGTGGCTTTACCCTTAGAGATAGGGTATGAAATGAGCATATCCATGAAAATGTTGGAGTAGCTCAAATGGAAGATAAGATTAGAGAGGACTTTTGGATGATTTGGTCACATAAAACAGTGGCCTTCTGATGACCTGGCTAAGAAAGGAGGTATTAGATTTGAATTATGTTAATAAATGTAGAGGTAGACCTAAAAAGACTTGATTAGAAAATATTAGAAATGATCTTTCTTTATTAGATTTAAATGAGAATTTGATTTTTAACATGACAATGAAAAAAAAAATTATTGCATCCAACCCCACATAGTGGGATAAATGCTTGTTGTTATTGTTTGAATCATTAACTCTTAAAGTTTTAGGACAGTTTTTTTCATGATTGACATAATTTCTCTCGGTTATATATATTTTTTTCATTTTTAAACAAATAAATTTTAAATATAAGGTTTGAGATGATCCACAAGAGCCATTCAATAAATCTTTTTGCTTGCTTGTTGAAAAGATCTGATATTAAAGGATTTAAAAATAATGCCAGTTATATCTCTCTAAGAAATAAGGGATTATAAACATGCTCTTTTACGCATAATTAAAGATACATCTCTGCTTAAATTTGTTGAATTTTATCTCAACGAAATTCATGTCAGGATATAAATTCATAATTTTATATTGACTATTTGATCTTTATATAATTTATAAATAACAAATTTTAGTTAGAAATATAAATAAATCACTTTTTTCATTGATAATTTTCTACCCAACAACAGTAAAAAATATTAAAAAATCATAAGCCAAAGATAAATTATCTCAGCAAAAAAAAAATTCCACTCAAATTGTAGTCAAGCTTCATTTGGGACAGCTTTTTTGCAGCTTCTTAAAGCAGCTTTGTAATAAAAAATTAAAAATTTTGTATTACAAAGTTACTTTAAAAAACAATAAAAAAATAGTCCCAATGAGGAACTTTTATTAGGTCCGGTGTAATGACGTAGAGGAACGTCCGGTCGGAGGCAAAATCCCGCCAAAAAACTTGGTGTTTGCTCGGTATTGCTAGGTATTATTTGATAATAACGAGGAATACCGCTCTGTGAAGACCAATACCGAGTTATGCCGAGTTATACCGAGTTGTATCGGTACAACTTTTGTATAACTCGGTATAGCTCGGTATAACTCGATATTGGGTCTTCAGGTGATGATATTCCTCATTATTGTTTGGTATTGTTCGGTATTTCTCATTTTTTGACGCGATTTGATCTCCGACCGGAAGAGGTCGGAGGACGTAATAATTGTTCCCCAATGAGACAAAGCCTCAGCCTAATGAGTGAGATTTCAATTCCTTTTTCTTTCATTTACATTTCTTTGCACTTCTACCAAATTCCTACAAGCACATAATAACTGTAAAACACAATAACCATTAGCTCACCGTGAATTGCTCATCAGCTAACACTTCAGCTAATGAACTGTGGAACAAAATCACTGTTTCCTTACAGAAAATGAAAATCTTGAATGCAGCGATCATCAAAGCAGCAAGAAAATTCCACCAGCTGAAGCATATCCCCCCATGTTACAAGTACTCATGGCCAGCTAGTCTGCTAGTAAAAGAGAGAGAAAATAAAATAAAATTAGAATCACTTTGATTTCTCAATCTTCAAGTGGCCTGCTTGAGGCTGCTGCAATTCTTTCCAGTCTCTATGCATAATTATCTGCTGCAGAGTTGTAACAATTTATGACAAGCTATTCCCTGAGAAATAGACTTCAAAGTTCATCATGGTGGCCTTGTGGCTTTCTTGTGTTCATTTGCTCCAGTTTCTTCTCCAGTTCCTATCATATTACCAAGGTATGAAATGGCATTAGGGAAATTAAAAGTTGTATGCTCATGTACAGCTTTATAATTGCTAGATTTATAGTTGCTAGATTAATCTATTTAAAAGAATAAAACTAATTCTCAGACATATTTTGACTCTCATCATAAATTTTCAATGATTAAAATTTAAAATAGCAAAAAATTCTCTTTTAACTACTTCAAATCTTGATCATTTAAATTTCTAATCAAAAGTGTAAAATGTTTATGAGAAGAATGGGATATATTCTCCAATTCTATGTGCATGTATGTTTGCATGTGAATGTGTGCACATTAGCATGCATGCATATACACATAGATTGTGCGCATACATCTTATATTTTATAAATAAAAGGTATAAGTACATGATGACATATTATCACATCTTTATAATACTTTCACATATATTTCATGTTTACGATGATTCATGTAGCCGAAAAAGTATTCATGTGGCGAAAAAATATTCATGTAGCTGACCCCACATAGTGGGACAAAGCCCAAAGGCTTGATGTTATTGTTGTATAGATTTTATGTTTACGATGATACTATGTTCAGCTTAGTAAACAAATACCTAAAAACAAAATTTTGAGCACTTGAGTTTACTAAAACTCGGCTCGTTTACCACCCCAATTTACTATGAATGACAATAAAATGGTTGACTAGAAAAAATAAGGTGCACCTTTAACTTATCTTCTAAACATAAAGCAGGAGTGGACATCAAAGCAGTATATCTGAAATCGATAACACGTGAGAACAACATATAATATGTTAGGAAAGATAAGATATGCTAATTTTGTCGACCCTGCACTCCATGGATTCAGTTGTGGAGTCATTTCTGTAATTTCACACAGAAATGACATTTGTGAAGGTCGACAAATGCCAAATTGGCAAATTTAATGTTTCTCAAGAAAGATAAGTTAGAAGAAAGCTACACATACTCGCATCGGCTTGGTTCATCAACATCACTTATCTCATTTTTCAATCCACATCTAAGCCTAACCTGTATGAAAGAGAAAGCAACAGGAAAAGCTTGTTCCAAGGATTTTCATAATTAAACTAATAGAAGACAGTTCAGACCTTTAAGCTCCTATCAGGTCCATTCCAGCATTTTTCACCATTGGTGAAAACCATAACCCTGTAGGATTCTTCAAAATTGTCCCAACTACTGCTCACACAGAACACATGCAGTCAGCAAGATATCACATTGTGTATGCAGCTGGTTGATATCACATCACAATTCAAAAGAGAGAGAATTCCGGGTATTAAAAGCATTAGTAATTATGCTACCTAGAGGACCATAGCAAACAGGGAACATACCCTAATCGAGTTTTGCTGTAGCCCTCATCTTGTGAAGCTTGCTTGAATGGGCATATCTTGTACACATACCTGTTAAAAGAGTGACAAAAAGGCACTTAGAATAATAATAAAAGAGGAACACTAAATATGACAGAGGACAAGGAAAAAAAAGCTTTGCATACTTGTTCTGTTTGCTCTCAAAGCACTGATCATAGAAGAAATAAAATTCTTTCTCCTTGCCTAGAAAGGAAAATTTGAAGATCAATTGAAAACTTAATAAAGCTTATTCTCACAATAATTCACTAAAACATATGATAACATGGTCGGATAGAGTTGGGCGTTTCCATATGTTTATATAGAAGGCAGCCTCGCTTCATCTTAAAAAATATGCGACTAAGGCTTCGTTTGGGACGGCTTTATTACTGCTTCTTAAAGTAACTTTTTAGTATAAAAATTTTATTTGTTGTACTAGAAAACTGCTTTAAGAAGCAGTAAGAAAGCCATCCCAAATGAAGCCTAAGAAAATCATGCGACCAATCATACCTTCTAAAGCATGCACTAGAATCTATGGAGCATTAATGGAAAAGAAATGATAGTTACACGAAATATGTAAGGTTTGTAGTTGGGTGATTGCTGGCAAGTTGCTTTATAAAATATTACGTCATTGCTACATGCCATAAATGATTTGAAACGGTTGAAATTCTCGGATTCTCCAAAGATACCATCTTTAGCACAAGCTTATTCCATCCACACAAACCTTGAAAAAATAACCCACAAGAGTACTCTAAGATGCCGAAGTCAATGAACTCAACAGCAAGAAAAAGGCACAGTATCAGCTCAAAAAAGCCTATTTCAAAGAATGAAATAAGAAAGGAGATGGATACTCACCTTACATCTCAAGGGGTTGTTCATATTTGGAGTATTGGGTATTTTAAGGAGATCGAAAGGTTTCTTAAGTTGGGCTATTTTGTTTGGTTCCATCAAGACTAGAAAAGGATGAAAGTCCCTTTTGTAAACGAACTCTAAGCTATGGTGAAAGTCAAAGTATTAGTTCTGATTGCCTTTGTTTAGTATGAGGCTATGAGCAGGTCAGGTCACTAAATGAACTCATCATTTTTTATAGCCGGCAAGACATTAGAATGTGTGGTATTGTGGGTGTGTACTCTCAATCTCAGTTTAGTTCTTGCTTCTACTACTATTTGATGGGGAAGATCTTAATATCTTGATTGCTCATTCTTTTAAAGTGAGAAGGTTGGGTCAATCCCTCACATTCACTCGTACACTTACCTAGCTATGGGAAGAATTATTAATATGTGAGCTTCAATTGTCTAGTTATTGATTTTTTTTTTTAATTGTCTAGTTATTGATGATTTGGCACTCAACACATCAAATAAGCTCAGGATAAAATTGATCAAGATTTCTCTAAAGGCCGAGATAAATTATCCTAAGAAAAGATCGACAAGGAAAGCCACATGTTGGAGCTCAAGATATACTTTTGGAATTTGCCAAAAGCTTCATTGGTCGAGCATTGAAAGAATTCCCAAAGTGGCTCACCCTCTCCATGATGCATCCTAGAGATATGGAAAGGATCCTTCATGATGTGTTAGCAACGAATTGATCAACAAAGAGACAAACATGTTCATTTAAGTCCACAAGAGAATAAAACTATAATCATGCTGTTTGCTTCAAAGTGGTAGGAAAGACTTAGAATAAAACCAAATGGTGGCCTCGTGAACTCAGATGATTGTTCAAAAATAATTGACTTGCTTATATGGATCAGTGGACCCTTTGGATGAGTAAATAGCTAGCCTATTGAATCCAAGTGGAATTAAGCGACTTATAATTTGACTCGCAAAGAGAGTTGAATGGCAAATATGTTGGCAAGGAAGTGAATTGATCAGAGTAATGGTTTGAGGAAGGGTGTAGGTTGACAAAGAGGATATTTGGGATCATTTTTTATTTTATTTTGTTTATATGTAAATATAAAATTAAAACATATATATATTCTTTTTATTGAATATCACATAAGTCGATTTATTTTGTGATTTGGAGGGGAGATAGCATCGTGAACAGGTGCATGAGACAAAGTAGTCATAAGCACTGAAAATCATTATGATGTCTCAAGGAGCACCCCAGCTGCAAAACATGAAATGTTGGGAATGATTCTCAAAGATGACACTGAATGGTTGCGCACTGAAAATCATTATGAGTTGATCGAGATTCTTAAAAGACAATCTTTAGCAATTGTGGGCTTCAAAAATTCGCGCCTCGACCTCTCCGCGACCTCTTTCTTTTTGTGTGTCGGCGAGAAAAGTTTTAACGAGTTTAAATTCCGAAGCAAATTTTCAGAAGGCAGATTGGGTTTTAGATGAGACATTACCCAGATATTTCACCCTCATTTTGCGAGACTCTATGATCTGAGTTCAGGTTTCTTATAGGCGCAAGCCCCTATAGTTTATTACCCCTCCCGATAGCGAGAGAGAACTTTCGATTAAAGCTAGTCATCAAATAGATACATAGTATCCGACATATAGTAGCATCTGATTTTAATATCAAAATTTATATCACAGCGCACTTAAAGCGAATGATGGGGGTAATGATGATGAACCTGATCAAGATCCCATGTTTCCATCGTCCTGGGTTATCATGGTCCTTAGTTTACTTAGTTAAAGAAGGTAGCCGACCCAACCTGAACAAAGAATCCTTGTCGAAAGTCATGGGTTGCTTCATCCCAGGGTACCTTGTAGAGTTAGGATGAATATTTGTCTAACGATACAAATTTGAGTTCACCTTAGCTAACAAAGGGCTTTATGCCCTATCAGACACATCCTATTGATTCATTGCTCAATATTTCGTTCGGGAACATATAGTTTCTGACAATGACCATAATTTAATGGCGTCATTTAGTGACAAAACCACTTAGTCAGAGGGTCTCGATCACAACCGTTTATCTATGGTGTCATTTTGTGATGAAATCATCGGTTACATGACACGTGTCACATCCTGACTAGCAAGAGATGATTTGAGAATAAATTCTAGTGATATTCTCAACTAGACATTTAGTCTTTGTTAGCTGAAGTGATTTTTAAACTTGTTCAGCTCGTCAAACTGTTGCGAAGGGTGGATGGGTATTTTGCTTAAGTGCTTGAAGATTAATTCGGTTTTACATATATTAATATCATTGACAAATGCAGAATTTTGAATCTTTGATGGGCTTTAAAAGTTACCTCTCCGATTGTTAATCAGGCATTTAGTTGGAAAAAAGAATTTAAGTACTTCAAGCATTGCAAAGAAAATGATCCCCCAAATATATGTAACCACAGCATAGGCTAAGTAACCCCAAAAGCTAGTGTCCACAAATTAAACTATGGCATAAAAGTAAAGCATCAACGAAAAGTTATCGATCTTCAACTTCAATACTTTCCCAGATATTGCACTCTACTCAAGCTAAATAAGGTGAATTTTCTTCAGTCAAATCCTCTAACTACCTAATTGATTTTTATAATACAACTAACCATTAATGACTATAATTCAGTGAAAATAACATTTTCTTAGCATAATTTCTCAAGCAACTCTATCATCATATGAGTTCACACCAAGATGCAAACCTTCGATAACAAAATAAAGCCACCTCTAGATCAAAGTAACAAAAGGATGCTACTTTTTTGAGGAAATTAGGTTACATTAATAATTAAAGAAGTATTCATTAAGTTTACCTGATACCCAAGCATCAACCTTGTAAACATTTTAAATTTCATGTTTAGGCCAAAGCTGCACAATTCTTACCAAAATCACGTTTTAGCTTTTCTGTCAAACTGGATATTCTTGATTGCACCTTTGAAAGTTTTGAACTGGTGTCATCATATTCCTTCCGAATATGTGTGGCATCTGGAAAGTACAAATAAACAAACAACTGTAATTACATATGTCAAACTTGACATAATATTGACAAGAATAGATGCACATACCTGATACATTCACTGGAGTCTTGAAAAAGTTGAAAGCTTGCAGAACGCTCTGCACAGTTTGTTGTATCTTGTCCAACCATGTTGGGCTACTTACCTCGATGCTATCTAGAAAGTCATATATTTAAGTCAAACACCCTTCAATAACAGACTAGATTCAGTAAACTTGGTTGATGAAGCAGATCATGATAAAATCCACAACAGCAGATATTACAACAGATTCACAGAAGTGTTAAGAAATCAAACCTAAAGGATCAGGCTTCTCATATTCATCAGCAATATAAGATGCATCTGAACTAGAATGGTCATCTTCAAACTCATCATCTCGATCATCTTCAAAATTGTCATCATCATCATCATCATCTTTTGATCTATCATCATCAGTTTCTGATGTATAGCCTTCGTGTTCGTGGGCAACACTTGAGTCTTGATCCATTAGGTCTTCCTCAACATTTCCTATTTTGTCAGTTGTCTGATCAGCACCTTCACTAGTCCAGCGGGAAGCTACAAGACGTCCCAGCTCTTCTCTCGATAACTCTTCAGTACTACCAGAATCATCTTGATCCTGTAAAGATCATTTTTCATTGATCTTGTCACCAGAAGAGAAAAAGAAGAATTCCTCAAAAAGTTGAGTCTTTCGAGTCGCCATGAACACCAGGGAATAGTATTTAATGGGAAGCAATTGTTCATCATCATCATTATTAGTTTAATCCCAGCTATTTTAGGTTTTCTTTATAAATCTTAATTTTCTAAAAGCTATGAATTATTGATAAATAATAAATGATTTTGAGAAAGTAACTGCACTTAACTGGCAGCCTCTACATAATATGCTTCTTGTGTTAATATTGATGGAATATCATTTGGAACAAAGATAATAAAGCTTCAATAGATACCACCTCCATTGACCCCAAGCATTAATGCATTACGCAGAATAGCAAAAAAATCAACTGCAGACACTATTGCAGGTGATATGCAGAAGGGGAGTGGGGAAAGCAGCGATGACTGAGAACTGAGAAGACAAGGGATGGGGACGACTGTAGAAGAAGAGGGAGAGGGGGACATTCAAAAGAGTTGGAAGGAGGATCATACATCAAGAAAACATGAATCATTGTTAGAGCTTAGTTTTTATAATCAAATTATTACAGATGTGAGCTGTCACATATCCTCATTACAATGAGTTTGCTTGTTGTGCTCATAGTTCCTCATCCTTACTGTGCTCGCAAGCCATAACTCATGACTTCCTTCACAAACTTAATCACTCTTGTTGTGCCATAGCATTCAGTCTTCATCATGCCAACGACTCTCACGAGCTATAACTTACAACTTCCACTTCAACACAAGTTTTGACGTGAGCTCCATGACTAGCTTTTGGTTCGCTCTACCAAGCTAATTTATTGTCTCTAGCTCCCATTGTTCCTTACGCTCATGTGTCGTTGGTTATTTCAATAGCAAATCATCTCCATCTTCCCTTGTGAAGCTCCTCGTCTACTCGCTTCCTATGGATTCTTCAGCCCCTTTATCGATGCTTCCCATCTCTCATGTCAAGGTTCTACCTCATTCTTTGCCCTCACATATTCCTCTCAACATGTCATTTTTGGAAGACCATGCGATTTATGATGATTTTCCAACTCCATTACACAAGATCTCTCCGGGTGCTAGTAATCAGCCTCCCGATCTCATAGTCCCTCTTTTCCTTGTTGACACTATTAGAGGGAGGAAGTGTTGTCATGATTTGGTCCGAGGACTCGAATTAACGAGATGAGAACAGATAATCGGACGGTTATTTAAATTTCGTTTGCTAAAATTCTCAACTCTAACTATTTCCAACATACTAAAAGAGCCGCTACAATCGAAATGCATTTTAATGAAATAAATATTATACCTATTTCAACAAATATATTTCTCTTGTAGTGTAGAACCTAAGATACTCTCTCTCTCTCTCTCTCTCTCTCTCTCTCTCTCTCAAATGTATATAGGCATTTCAAATAATTTAAATGAGTCAAAGAGGAAAGAATGTGTATCATAGGTGTGACGCTTCCAGAGAAAGGCATTTGTTGAATAATTACAGTTTTTTTCCATTAAAATGCATTTCAGGTTGTAGCGGTTCTTTCAGTATATTGGAAATAGTTATATTTAGAAGTTTTACCAAAATAAATTTAAATAAATGTCCAATTATACTTGTCAAAGGTGAATGGCGCACCACGGTGTAAAGCTCCTCGTGAAGCCATGATGAATAGAGCATGGCGAGGCGAGCCTCATTTTAAATAAGACATTATATATATACCAAATACCATTAAATAGCATACAATATGTTAATTTAAGCAAAATTAAGCATAAATATTTTGTCAAACAATAAAATTAACAACTTTAAATCCTACAGAAACTTACATTGATAGATTTGAGCAAGATTTAAACATAATTTGGCATAAATCCTATCAATTAATTTAAAAAACTTTAAATCCTACAAAAATCATTAAGATTTTTTTTTTATATTTTATTAATTTGATGTTTAATTAATTAATAATTACTTGTAATATTAATATATAAATCTTAAATATATATATATATATATATCAAGTATATGGATATTCAAAAGATGGAATCAACATGAGGTCATTGGGCTCTGACAATCTATGGCAAGCCAACTATGGTTTTTGAAGCAAAGCTGTGATAAATCAACGACCTCAACCTTCTTTGACTAATTCCAGCAAAGCTCACAATCATCTACGGTGGAGGTCCAACAAACTCTGATGGTGCTCTAAAGTGCTCCCACAATATCTTGACCAGCCAATTGAACTTTGGCAAGCACCCATTAAAAAAAATTTAAAAAATGTAAGAAATAACAATTAAAACTACCTTAAACCATAAATTGTTTTTTAAATATGGGCTAAATCCACGTCTAGTCAAATAAAACAATTTGGTTCTCAAATTTGTGATAAAAATTATAAATCCTGCAAATCAACAAAAAATTTGCAGTTCATCCAAGCAAATAAGCTTTAACAAGAGGGACGCAATTTAGTAGATGAACAGATGTAATAATATTGGGTTGGAAAGGTAAAGAGAAAAGAAGTTATAAGCAAATGATCCTAAGAAAAATGCATTATCTTGACCACAACAAAACCATTGTACAAAAAGAATAAAACTATAGGGAGAACAGACTGAAATCTGATAGATTTCCTAAAGCCAAATACAAGTCTAAATACTTTATTCTAGCAAATATATCATGGCTTTGATTGAGTACATAGCTTTTCCAAAAAAAGCAATTTTGATTTACGTTAAAAATGCCCATTATAAATTCCCAACTCAAAAATGAACCCTCCATAGCTTCATGACCATGAGGAATACAGTTACTGAGGTTACTCATCCGTCTCAGCCAACACAATTCTAACAAAGAATTTTCCTTTAACTGATCGATAGCATTATAACTTAACTCTATTATTATTCCAAACAACATAAATTTGACAAAACTTAAGAGTTACTGCTAATATATATAGATAGTCCTCAAAAGCAAAGGACACAGTACTGAATGTGTTAACATATGATTCATATCCAATCCATGTCCCACCCTACTCAACCATAACAACAACAACAACATCAAGACTTTATCCCACTATATGGGGTCGGCTACATGAATCCTTTTTCTCCATTGTGTTTTGTTAAAAGTCAAAATTTTTATTTAAATTTAATAAAGAAATGTCATTTCTAATATTTTCTAACCAAGCCTGTTTAGGTCTACGTCTACCTTTCTTAACATAACCCAAATCAAATACATCTACTTTCCTAACTAGTTCATTGGAAGGCCGCCATTTTATGTGACCAAACCATCTAAGGCGACCCCTTATCTTATCTTCTATTGGAGCTACTCCAGCCTTTTCACATATATGCTCCTGTCGTATCTTGTCTCTAAGAGTAGGCCACTCATCCACCTGAGTATCATCATCTCTGCAACACTTAACTTAATATTATGCTTCTCTTTTAATAGCCAACATTATGCATAATAGAGCATTACAGGCCTCACCACCATCTTATAGAATTTTCCCTAATTTGAGGGGGGCATTTCTATCACACAACAAGCCCGATGCATTCCTCCACTTCAACCATTCAACTTGAATTCTGCTAATAATATCCCCATCTATTTAACCATCACTCTAAACAATAGACCTAAGATATCTAAAACATAAAAAAGGTTGGAGTACGAGATAAACAATACATATAACTTAAGTCTATAAACCACCCTACCCAAGCATTGGGCCACAAATATCATCGACTTATTTCTATTGCAATACAAGATAAACAATACATATAACTTAAATCTATAAACCACAATAAGTGTCCTGACTAAGCATCATCGTATCTCGCTTCAAAAATATCGCAATACCATAAACTTGTATAAAAACAAAACCTAGATTAGCAAATGCAATCTCCATTACCTGTTTGGGTACTTCGTAAGAGGATATCTCACCATCTTGTGAAATACCACCGCTGGATTCTGAAGTATCATCATGCCCTTCACCAACATGCTTAATTGAAAAACAAAGAATTATTTAGAGGAATCCAAATTAAGGAAGCATAATTAAGATAGAAATAAACAGGTACCTGTTCCTCTGTTTGAGTACTAGCTTTTTTACTCTCAACCATGTTATCAGTTCCAGACTCAACTGCAATATCAAGATTGCCTGTTGATCCATCCTGTTATAATAGTGCATAGTAAAAACTCATAGTGAATTGGAACGGCATATAAAAAAATGCATGAAGAAAATAAGAATGCAGGAACTGCGTAAAGGAAAAACATATCATCTACAAGATGATAAAGTCTTAAACAAGAACTAAGCAGAGAAAAACACAGATATTGTAAGGAAATGAAGCTATATCTTCTGAACTTCTATTTCCAACAAATCAGATTGTGACACATTCACAAAGGAGAAGTATGGCTCCAATCAGAATTAGATAATCTAACAATTAAAGTGCGTCTTTGGTCCTATTTCCAACAAATAAAATTGAAACATCACAAATGAGAAGTATGGCTCCACCAAAGATAGGCAACCTAACGACTAATGCATAGAGCACCTGCATTAACGGGAATATGGAGTGTACTTATGCTAACAGGATTTGTAGCTATCAACAACAACAACATCAAATCTTTATCTTACTACGTGGGGTTACCTACATGAATCATTTTTCTCCATTGTGTCCTACTAAGAGTTCATTTAAATCTAAGTGGAATAAAAACATGAAACTTTGAGTAATTTATCACAACTGTAATCAACAAATCGTGCAAGCACATAAGAATGTATGTGTTATGATATTGCTTAAATTTGGCAATGTTTGCACTAGCATGGATCGATTATGAGACACGAAGCTACAGTAACATAATCAGGCAAGCATATGATAATGCATGTATGTGAGTATCAATTGGTCTACTCTAACAAATCTCAAAGATCGTTGTGTCGCCTTCCAGTCTAACACACGAAATGCTTCATATATTCATAAATGAAATCACAATCAACTTTCTAATTTTATCCATTCAATCAAATACAGATTTCTCATTAAGATCTCATTCAGCATGTTTATGTGAAGTAAACGCACTGCAATCAGCATAGTCTGCCCTAATATGCAAAAGCAGAGCATAATACTACTTTGTTCTACAAGAATTTTTTAATTGGCATTACACAAAACTGTGCACCTACTAACTGACCCCAACAAGTCGGCTGCATGGAATGTGTTTGGTTCAACATATTCCGCATTGATTACACAAGTCTAAATGATCTCTGCTTAAAGATCTTGATAGTATCAATGACAACAATAATTAGTTATTGAAAGCAATAAAGCTGCACCTCAAAGGGAGGATCAAAATCAGAATTAAACTTTATAGAAAAAATAATGATCACACTAACCTGCTCATGATTCTCCATTGTGTCAAAAATTTGAGTTTCATCTGCTTTTATCTCTTGTTCCTTGGATTTCTCCTCCTCTTCCCTTAAGCTCTTTTCTTCCTTCTCCTTTTTCAATCGTTCTTCCTCCTCCAGTTTATCTATTCTTTCCTTTTGCTCTGATGCAAGCCAACCAAGAATGTTACTATGATACAAAGCCTGATAAATAGATAAGCCCAAAAACCTCATAATTATAGAGATGGGAATAATTAATATTTAGTTCTCTAACAGGATGATCCTAAATTGAACTAATATAAGAAAATTCTTGAAAATATAGGACATGGGGAATGTGAAAATATATAGTGGCATAGGTGTTATTTACCTTTGCCTTCTAAAGAGGATGTGAAAATTTATATTCCCTAATAAAAGACACCATAAAATGTTAAAATCAGTAATCATTTTCCATTGTATCCTTGCCGTGTCAGACACGTCTCAACTTTTTTTTTTAGATTTCATGCATGATTTTGCTAAGTACAACAAATGTTGATGCCCAAGGGCACACGTCCAAATCATACACAAGTATGGTACTTCGGAGCTTTTACAAATGCTAGATATGGAAATTAATAAAAGCTATGTTTGTTTAGGCCAAAAAAAAAAAAAACATATTGCAAAAATTGCTAGACATCTTAGCACAACAAGCTGATATCCATATATTTATCAGTTTTAGTGAGCTATCCTTTATATTATTTGCATCGATTTGGTACTTCTACACATTTGATCTCTCCAATCAAAATAAAATAAGCATGAAAAGTCAATATAAAATCTGTATATAAAAAATTGTAGGCATCATTTTCCATGATCATTACAATCTTTATATTCCTAAGTGCAAAGACTCCTTTGCTAAAGTCTTTTACATATAGGTGTCAATCGAAGAGTTACCAACGAGTATTTCCATTTTCCGTTAACAAAGTAAATGTATGGACATGGGAAATTTTACAGAAAGGAAGCATTGATATGCTCTAAAACAGCATGTGCTTGATAATATAAACTGCCAAGAATACCAAACGGAAATAACACTTTAAAATAAACAAATCAAGACAATGGTTACACAAAAATGTACTTTAACCGTAAAGCTTTAACTTTTGACCATCCTGTTAAATTATACGTGGCCAACATAATTGACTGATCAGAAAGTTGTAGCTCTAAGTTCACCCAGCTTCGGCTAATTTAGAATAAGCACATAAGTTTACATCTAAATAAAGGAAATACCCTCATTTAGCTAGAAAATTCATTCACAAGCCTCACCTCTAAGTTTTTGCACCAACTCTTTGAGCACCTTCTCATCACTTTTTAGCTTTGCAAGGTCTGCCTCGTCTTTAGCATATGCATTATTTGCCTTTTCTACTTCGTCTTTCCTAATAATAAGTCCTTCCTTAAATGTTTCTATTTTCTTCTTCAGTTTTTCTCTAGCAACCTTTCCTGCTTCCCAGCATGTATTTGTACAATTTGCATTGCTATTATATTCATCACTCCCGTCGCAGCAATCTGCATGGATAGAAACAAGATTAAACATTTAAGCTTAAAATTGCATGCCATAAATAACAATAAGTTATCTCCTCCTTTAAATAAACATAAGAAGCGTAGAAGACTAAATATGCATAAATAAACATCTGTATTTATCCATATTGAAATAAATAAATAAATATTATTACAATAATGGGGTATGGAAATAAAAGGTTCTCTAAAATTCAAATTTGTGACTGCCCACAAACGAGTTTCTATCAAGCCGTACCATAAAACACCAAAAAAGGGTAGTAATTGCTCTAACTAAAAAAAAACGAAAAAAAAAAAACTAAAAACTAAAAACAAAAGACCATCGAATGAGGGGGATCATGGAAGCCAAGTCATCATCATCATTTTCCTCATCCAAACCATTTAAAATCAATTATACAAATCCCCATTCTCCACACAATTCAATTAAGTGTTTCATGAGGTGTTATGCTTATTTAATGAAAATCTATTTGAACACCTTGTATCCATATTAACTTTGATCTAACCATTTTCCTTCATAATCCTTCAACATCAATTGTATCTACCCACCTTATTAATGACTCTATAACACTTCGCTGTAAATGATCTGACCACCTTAATTTATTTCCCACAAACTTAACTTTCATAGATGTGACTCCCACCATCGAACTAATATAATTATTTCTCAATCCATCATTCCTTTTTTTTGTCACACAAACATCTTAGTTTATCATTATTGTCATATTCATTTTGAATAGAAATGACTTCTTTACTGCCCCACATATAGATTCATACAAAAAGATCATAGGACTAATTGTAATTTTAGAAATTTCAGGTCCACTTGATACCAAGGAAAAATTAAGTTATAATAACACATGTAGGTTATTTTATAAGTAAGCAATTCTACAAAAATTTGTCAGAGTGCCTGACCTATTTAAATGTTAGCCTACATATTTTAGAGTAAATCCACTTAGATCTCTCTAAACAAAATCCTAAGTGCAGCAGAAATAAGTTCACCTTAGCCACTTAGATGATGACAAGTACATAACAATAAAAATAAGTTGCCATGCCATCTGCCATTGGGCGCATTATCTAATCATATTGCCCCTTAATTATTACTTTACTCCGAAAGGGTAGGTATGGGGTTCCAATCCCTAATTAAAAACTTTTAGGGAGTAACTTATCCAATTAATTCGATCACTAAAACTCATAGTAAATCACAATTCACAACTGTAATGGCCATAAGGAATTCTAAATTTTCCATAGAGTCAAATAATGTTATTCTGCAAGTCGATGACAAGATAAGGTTAAAAACTAGCAAGCGGGATAGTCACTGTAAATAAAGATAACCAGTTTCAGTATATCTGAGAACACGCATGCACTGTACAAAGTAATTGATAAAATAGGAATGCTAAACTGTACAGATAAGAGAAATAAATGCTGCTTTCTTTTCTTTTCAGCAGCAAATTATCAACAAAAATTCAGGCTTCATTTGGGACGGCTTTCTTCATGCTTCTTTCTTCATGCTTCTTAAAACGACTTTCTAGTACAAAAATTTTAACTTTTTAACTAGAAAGCCGCTTTAAGAAGCAGGAAGAAAACCGCCCCAAACAAAGCCTCAGTCTACCTCGGAAGTTTAAACATAAATAACAGCTCAAAAGAATGCCACTATGAAGTTCTTACCGCATACGCCATCATTAACCCGGGAAGAAAAAATTTTAATTGGAGTGTGTCCAGCATTCTGGCAGTAAAATTTTCCCTCTGGACAAGCCGAAGTTCCTGCATCAAACAAAATACTACACAAATCAGCAAAAGCGCATCATAAAATAGCAGTAGCATCACAACAGTAGTATCTTAGCCTTATCCATCTCTCCATCAAAGATGAATACTTCAAAGACATCCCCTAATGTATGTGAAACAAAAGATTACAAGAACACAATCCAATAAATATTTTTTTTTGTTGGATATTCCAATAATATTTAAAATTTGAAAGATTTGGAAATCTATAAATACAAACAATGAGACATGGTTGTAGAAGATACATTGGTTAATATTATAGCAAATTACAATTCCCTTACGTTTTTTATACATTCTTATCAACTATGTGCGAACATATACGTGTAAGATACGTGCCTATGCATTAGAGAGAAAGAGAGATCAGCATAAGTTAAAATTTCCCCTAATCAAGAGAGTTCGTCATTAAGAAATCAGGCAAATAAAGCCCCATTGATGCCCAAAAAAAAGTGACAGTTCAACGAGGGAGACCTGGCTCGTCCGTTCCATCCGGGCAGTCACAGAACTCGTCGTTAAGCAGTTCTTTTGCGAATTTCTTTGATCCATCCTTGCATTTAATCACATTGGATTTGTAAAAGCTCAAATCTGTAAATCAGGGGCTTGGAACAAATCATACTCTACAAACAAATAAACAAACGGGCAGAAATAAAGAGAGTTGCAGTCAGACAATAGCACAGTACCTTGGGGATCAATGCCCAACAATTGCTTATTAGGGATTGGAGTCGCCCCATAGACCCAGACGACGAAAAAACTCGTCAGAAGAAGGGCGAATCGAAGGCGAATCTCCATCAAATCTTCGTTTATACAAAAAAGCAAAAAATTCGCGAAGATCAACGGCGAAAGAGATCGGGTAGTTCGAAAGAGAAGTAAGAAGGCAGCAGTGGAAACTAAGAAGTACGGAAATTTTGGAAATTTCTGGGAGCTCGGGAGTAAACTCCGGCCTGCATTGAGCGGTTCAGTACGGTCCACTGTCGTGTTGAGCTGGGTTTCGTTTGGAATGACTTTTTTGCTGCGTTCTAGAGTAGCTTTTAGTTTTTAAAAAAGTAGCAAATAAGCCGTCCCAAATCAACCTTATACCTGCTTGATACCAAAACTATCCGAGTTAAAAATTTTAAATTTATTTTCAAAAATATAAACAAACTCCATCCCATTAACATTTATTACAAACCTTATGCAGCAGAGTAAATTTTTTAAAAAAATTGAAATATATATACTTTTTTAAAAAAATTTAGTTCATTGTAAAATAAATCCAATATGACATATATTTTTATATTTTATTGATTTAGAAATAAAATATATTATAATTTGATTATTATCTATGGCAAAATTTAGGGTAGAGATGACATAGGTATGAAAATATTGGCTTTAGGTCATCAGGTTGATCGGTGCAAGTGGAGTCACTAATACGAGGGTCGAGGTCATTGTCAAGGGCGGAATCATCGTAACGGCAGGGGGCAATTGCATATGTATGCTTTTGTGATCGAGGTGCTAGAAATTGTTAAGGAAAAAAGGGTTCATGATCAACAATCGGTTGAAATAGGTGTTTTGATTGATAAATTTAGTCTTTTGATTTTATTTTTACAATGCATTTGATGATTGATATATTGACATTATGAATGAGTTATCACAATTATTGAAAAGAAAATATCAAGATATTGAAAATGCGATGAAATCGGTGCAAATATGTAAACAACGACTGCAAATGCTAAGGGAGAATGAATGTAATATTTAATTAGATGAAGTGTCACGTTTTGTGGTGCTTTTGAAGTTGTTGTTCCAAACATGTATGAAACAAATATAACTCATCGTCCGATCAATGCGAAGAGGTAAATAAATAATAAATCTACATTATTTGTTGAGCTATTTTACAATGTAATCAAAATACAACTTCAAGAGATAAATAATCATTTTTTTCTAAATCAAGTACTGAGTTGCTTCTTTGTGTAACATGCTTATACCCAAGTGATTCTTTTCAAGCTTATGATGAGAGGAAATTGATATGTCTAACAGAGTTATATTAAAGTGATTTTTTTTTAATAATTGAGGTAGCAGTTCTTAAAAGTCAATTATCAATTTATATTATTAATATGCAGACCAATTAAGAGTTCTTTCTAAGAAGCATTGTTGATCTTGCAAGCAAATTGTTAAGTTCAAGACGGATGGTGTGTATTATTTGGTTTACAAACTTATTACTTTAGCAATAACTTTACCAGTTACTGCTGCTATAATGAGAGAGCATTTTCACTAATGAAAATTATCAAACATCGATTACTTAGTATGATGGGTGATGATTCGCTCAACAATGGTTTTGTGCCTTACATTAAAAAATGGGGGGGAGTAGTTACATTATTTTGGTTATTATGTTCAAAAAGATCATAGCCGTTCATCATTATGTTGGGCTGTAAGAATGGGCTTAATTTTTTGTTATCTTGGCTAATATGATGATCGCCATGGCCCATAAATGGTAGCCCATAAGGAAATGGTCCAAATCAATAAAACTAGTCCAAGGAACAAGATGTAATGTGAGTTAACATTAGGTTATCTCCAATTTAAGCAAAATAAATGAAATTTTTTAAGCGAGGATGAATTTTAATAATATTAATTTTTTTTTAAAAAAAATATTATGTAAAAATTAAGCAATTACCTTTGCATTATATTTATCTCAAAATAAATCAAACTATATAGAGAATCATCATGGCCAGTGGTGTCAAAATCGGATTTCGGATCAGGTTCAAATATAATCTAAAATTGACCTGGTACTTTTGACAAAACCCAAACCAACCCGTTTTTAAAAATGGGTCACTTTCCATTCGAACCCGGGTCAACTTGACATCACCCGCCAACCCGTTTAAAAATACAACAAGCAGGTTTACAGCAATTCTAAGAGAGCAGCTTTCACTGACAGCAGGTTTCACAAATAATTGGTTTCACATTCTCAAGTTTAATAACAATAACAAGTTTACAAAATACAAACTAAAAATTATAAATTCTAAAGTCAAAATTACAAATCAATTAACAAAATACAAAACATTTTACAACAATTTAAATTGGACATATCACATTTTTACATTTTGTTGCTTTACTGAATTAAAAATCAATTTACAAAATACAAAATAGTTTACAACAAGTCTGAATATGGATTATGAAATACAAGAATTTACTCTTTGCTCATTTGCTCAATTGCTCCCCAAAAAATTGCTCAAGAAGAATCTGTCTTTGTATAAATTTAACTGCAATAAAATCAGTCAAATAGCTAGAAAACATGAATACATAGCTTAGATTATTAACCCTCTAAATCATTAATTAACTAATGAATTGTAAGTGTAATAAATATTACCTTCCAAGGTGGTAGTTTGTATTAGCTTAGTATATGTTCAATTTGATAGTATTTGTACATTTTAAGAGAATACAAATGCTACCTGGTTGTAATAGCACTTACTCTGATTGGATTCCCACATTCATTTTAGAAGTTTTATAATTGTGGCTTCATAAAATTAAAACGATATATAACAGCAGGTTTCAGCTATATAAGCTAATAACGTAGCAGCCATAATAAAGATGAAACAAAACAAGTAAATATTCTGCATATGATTTGGTTGTATTCTCTAATCATAAGAGGCTACACAATGGCAGCTTGTATAAGATTAGTTAGTTAGATTGTATTTGTGTAAACCAATTAAAATCATCCAATAACTGAACTTTCAGATGCTACTGTAGTTATTGGAATGCAGTCAATGCACAATACATCACGAGCTATAGCATAAACACTAGGAAATTTATAAAGGTTGCCTTGTCAGAATTTTAATATATCTAAAACAATCTTTCTATCAAATTTTGGTCATCAAGATAAATATCTAATTCTGATTGCCTATGCATTACGACTTCCTTCTCAAATGAATCAAAATCATGTTTTTGAAATTCATCATAACTCATAAAACAAAAACAAAAAGTATTATTGAAGGAGCTAGTGACAATACTAGTAATGAAGATACAACCTGTAGAAAGATCATTGGTGATGATGTACTCCTTGATGCAACTTTTTCTACCAATTTAGATGCATGTGAATGTTGCCCTGATAAATCATGCCCTCTAACTATAGTTTGCAAACTAGAAGATTAACTTAAGTTTAATCTTTCTTAATTTGAAGAGATAATCTTCATTATACAATCTCCTATAACATTACTCAACAAAAATAAATTTATATCGTGTATCTAAAATGATAGTTATTGCCAACATATCACTCAATTTTGAACAATATTTCTCAAACTTATCAATCATCCATATAGCCATCTTCTTTATGTATTGATGGCCATTTAAAATTTCATTTTTCAATTCTGCATACATTGTTGAAATACATGAAAAGTATAAATTTGATGTTGGGTATTTTGACCACGAAATGACATAAGTGATCTTATAAAAAGGAGCCAAAATTTGCAAATAGCCTCAACTTTTTCTCATTCGAGAATAATACGACAATTCTTGTAATTTGAATCAACCAACTCTAAATGTTGAAAAGCCTATCGAAAATAGATAGCGCTATCAAGCATAATAAAGGTGGAGTTCAATCTAGTTGGAACATCCTGACACAAACCTTTATATCCATCTAAGCAACTTTGTTTGACATAATCAAGAAACTTTTGTTTTCTTGCATGAGAGCCTTTCACATACTTAGTATTCTCTCTGATTTTTGATATTGAACAATCAATCTCCTTCAATCTTCTTGCACTATGAGATTAACAATATGGACAGTACAATGCACGTGAAAAAAATCGCCATGACATAACAAACCATCACGTAAATTTAAATGATTTCTTAGAAAATCAACTTAAACATTATTTGCAGAAGCATTATCTAAAGTAATTTGAAAAGAGGGTTAATCACTTAGGATCTAATTAATTAGGGAAACTATAGTTATTGATCACATACCAATTTGATTGCAATTTGAAAAGACAAATTAGGCCCTATAGTTTTCATAAAATCATAATTCTCCTGTTTGATATGAGGCTAAATTCAATATTCTTATCTTAGGAATATGTAAATAGAATAACACAAGGATCTTAGATTTTTTTCAAGCTATATGTTCATATTGCACATTGCATGTTATAAAACGACCATTAAGCCACTAACAATTTTGCTTAAGTGTTATTACCATTGATCTCCAAACTAAAAGTTAAAGGGTGAAAACCCTAAGAGAGAAATAAAATAAAATAAAATAAAAGGCCATCAAATCCAAACATTATTGAGTGGGTATAAATACCAAAACTCATTTCAGAATATATTCATGACCAACCTTTAAAAAAATCTTAGTTAAGATCAATATTAATCGTAAAAAATCTCATCTCCAACAAATATAAGATCTAAGGATTGAGTTCTAATCTCTGAAATTTTTTGTTCCTATGGTCGAATTGACTGTAGAGATGCGATTGAATCAAAATTTAATAGGTCAATCTTAATCATTAAAAAAATAATAATTTAAACTCAAATCAAATAGACCTCAACTACACTATATATTCCATTTCAGATTAATCGTGGAGCTCATTCAAACAAAATTTCTCTTAATTATATATTTTTTTCAAAAAATTAAAATAATAAAATACACTCCATCAAGTCGACGTAAATCAATTCTAATTTTGAATTTTGGGTTATCAAACAAGTGTTAGCCCAAAGGGTCAACTTGAACAAATTGTTGATGCCTTGTTTGGGTTCTCCTTTCACCTCTCCTTTTCCCTTTAAAAAAAAAAAACCTGATTCTAATTCCTTTTAATAAACTATAAGCATCAACAATCTTGTCATGCATTCCTACGTGTTTCAATTTGGTTTGTTTGCTTCTAACTTCTAACTTCTTTTATGCACATGAAAATAATTATTTGGTGCAATTAAGCTTACCTATATCTAGTTATGCTCATTTAATCATGACTTTTATATGTAAAAAGTAATACATGAATAAAGTAGTGAACATTTCTTTATTTCTTTAAATCATATTGTTATATATTTTTTTTCTAACAAGAAGCTTTTTCACCTAATTTTTAGTTGATAAAAATATTAAAAATTATATACATATACAATTTTTAGCCTCAATAATTTTGCTTTAATTTTACTTCCATCCTTATAATTTAAATTTATTACAAATCTCAAATTATATAATGATGAAATCAAAATTTGGCTTTACAAAATGGCAAAATATCAACTTATCATGAATCGACACAATCGAACTATTGGCTTATATAAGTTAGCATGGACAATATATTGTATAGGTGAAATTGACCTTATCTGATATGTCGTTTGGATTATGGATATGAACACAATAAATTTAAATTAAAAGGACTTGATTGAGATAATTTAAACTAATTATAAACTAATTTAGACCAAAAAAAAAAAACAAATACCTAATGTGATAGGTAATGACGGGTTTAAAAGAGAGCCACTGGGGGCACATGTCCATTATAAAATATTAAAAATATATTTATCAATAATATTTTTTTACTTATTTAAATATATTTTTTTGATTAAATTATTTAATGATAGTTTTAAAATAGTCAAATTATACCCTACTGATAAATTTAATTATTTTTAAGATAATTTATATCAGAATATTCATATAAGCAGAGAGAGAGAGAGAGCAGTGGTTAAAAGGAAGCTAATTAGCTTTTCAAAACAATTATATTATAAAGCACAATTAGTGGTCGACAAAAATTATAAGCAGAATCTTACAGTAGCTTTTTTGGTGAATCCAGCTTACAGGTGTCACTTATCTGCGCTTCGGAATCTCATAGTAGCTTCGCAGTGACTTCACTTCCAGCGTTCTACGGCAATCCATCTGCAATGTAGATATCCAGGTAATCTTCTGATACATAAAAACCACTGGCATAAACTTATTATACAAGACCAAACGCTCAAGTTCATGAGTTCACATAAAAATTTTCATCAATCACTTTGATGTTATAGTGTTGAAGAAATTTTCATTTTGGTTTTTTATGATTGCTAGCGGCCAAAACTTTAAATTGTATTCACATCTAAGGCTTTCTTTGAGACAGCTTTTTAATACAGTTCTAGAAAATTTTTATTAAAAAATTGCTTTAGAAAACGGTAAGAAAATTGTTTCAAATGAAGACTAATACTTCATACTTACCATCATTTGTTGCTCTACAAATAAAGAATAAATCGATTGTTGCAAGAGATCATTCATTCTTCTTTGCTCCACAAAAGTAACACAATTAAAACGTTAAAAAGCAGTTTTCATATTTTAATTGTAGTTGCTTAAGGCTTCATTTGAGGCAGCTTTTTGTTACTTTTTAAAGTGTCTTTTTTTACAAAAATTTCTAGTTTAAAAAAGTTGCTTTAGAAAATAGTTAAAAACATGTCCCAAACCAAACCTAAATCTTGATAAATCATGGGTTGTTAAATTCTGAAATAGTTTAGCATGATGGATCTTAAATATGTTTGAACTTGATTGAATCCAAGAAAATTATCTGGCAAATATTTTGAATTGAAGATTGAGGATTTAACGAAGATTGAGGATTTAACTGAAGGAGAAGAAGAGGCATGATATAGAGAAGTGGTGTAAACCTCTTGGGTTCTGCATCCCCAAGATTTACTAAATATGTGATTTAGCCGAAAATGGAAGAAAACAGGATTTGAGAAGGCAATAAGATTTATGTGGCTCGATATACTGTTTGCCATGATTTAGCCTAAATCTTAACCAAATTTTGATTAAACCTTGCAACCAAACACCCCCTAAATCTGAATATACAAGGCTTATTGAATCCTACATAAGACAAACAGCCCCTTAACCGCACACAGAGAAACAAAAAAATGTGACAGCTAAGACCATCTCCAACCGAACTCCATACCACTGTATGCCATCCGTTATTTGCTCCATTCAAACTCCAAATGGCACGTCAAATTCCGGTAGGTGAACAATGCGACGCCAATATTGGAGTTGGACTGTTCGCCTAAGCCAGAAAAATTGGCTGCGGATTTGCCAAAGAAGCGCGCAAAAGAGGAGAAAAGCACGCCAAAGATGGTTATCATTGCAGAAAGCGCGCGAAAGAAGAAATAACATTCGATTGGAGAAGAATGAATGCATTTTAAAGTTTTACTGCATTTTAGAGTGTAAAATAGGCTTTTCGGTTGGAGATACCCTAAAGACATGCTGTCGAAACTAAAATATTTTAAAAAACCATCTAAGCAAGGAAACATAAGGTTGAACGACAATTTCCCCTATTGATGATTCTAAGCTTACAAGGAAATATAATCATTAAGCATATTATGCTCTATTTTTATAAAAAAAACAAAGATATTCTCTATTTTGCACCGACAACATGAGCTAGAAGTATTTTAACAAAGATAATTGCAGGTAAGTGTTACTACAGGAAGCAAATATATATTCCATAATCCTAATATTCTTTTCGGGCTGAGCAACTCATAATATTTTCTTCTTTCCATTTCTTCTCTTAAAATAAAGAACCTGATTCCAAGGGGAAAAAATGCAACCGTCAATCCCTTGCATTTCCTTTCTTTTCTCGAATTATAATTTTCCCCAAAACCACAAATACTGCAATAGAATAAAAGCAAATGCTATGAAAACATTTATCTGCATAAAAAGATGCATGAAACAACAGGGCGTATAAAGTTACATAAATTGATAGCTTAAAGGGAAAAAATAACAGGTAAAATGCTTAGTGCAACAAAAACTATCTCACAGTTCAAATAAATGGTGATTTTTTTAATGCCAGAATGACATTCCAAATGTGACAGTCCCCTTTGGGCTATAGACATGGACCCATGCGGTTCCATGTGAGTTGGACTATATGGAACTATTATAAAGAAGATTTTCTCATCCAAGTCAAGCCGAGCATACTCGGTGCATTAAGGTTTTGACAATGTGTTAGACCGGCCCCTTCTAAGGAGACGGTTCATGTTTACAGGAGGGGTGGAGTCCACTGAGTTCAAATTCAAATTTGGAGCCAAATGAGGGGGTGGCAAGGGATTTTAGGTCTTTTTGTCTTTTTGTTTTAAGTGTATGGCTTAAGTATGGGAGGGAGATTAGGGTTACGGTTATGTTTGATGTTTTGGACTCTAGACTCATCTAGAAATTGGGAGAGAACGATCCTCCTCTTGAATTGAGGATCAATTGTATCTTTGCTTTCGTTGTTTCCATTAGTTCTCTCTTTTGCAATCCAATTATGGTATGGAGACTTATTCACCAAATTTTGTGTGATTTGATTGCTATTTTTCTCTATTATTGTTAGAGTTTACTTGAAACATTCAAGTATTTCCTATCACAATGCAAGATTTGGCTCCTTAAAAATATCATGCGCAAAACACCTAATAGTCCCTGCCCAAGCCAACCCTACCATAGTATGCGGCAAACTTATTTAATACTCTATTTTCTATGTGTAGTAGTATCAAAGCTCTAATAACTTGAGCTATGGAACGTATGGAAAGAGTTTGGCATATTTTTCTTTATATATTAAAGGAGCGGTCTTGAAATATCAACCTATGCAGTTTGAGACTGAGGCAAAATATCAACTAATATTCTACTCCTAACAACTGATGAAAGCTGTCAATCATAAATAAATAGAATTATTCCAAACTCAGATGCCTTTCTATCTTAGCATTACTTTAAGTTGTAGGATGCCATATAGGTTAGAAGAAATGATAATCAACTTCATGCGCATGGAGGGTGGATTCTTGCACTTTTTATCGACTTTTTATTTTGTGCAAACACCGGACGGAGAGAACCGTTGGGTTTTCTCCGTCCGGTTTTCTCTCTATCTACAGTAAGGCGCAGTTAAAGTGCAACTGCTACAGTAACTATGCTTTTACTATATATAGAGGAAAAGCCGGACAATTTTCTCCTGTCCGGTGTCCGCACAGAATAATCTCTCCTTTTTATCAATTTGCTTTATTCAAAATTTTTTCTTTTTTCATTGATGATGACGAAGAATTACACATTAATACTAAAATTTCTATGTTATATATCACATTTCCAACTGCCTTTTGATTCTGTCCAACTAACAATTAATCTAAATACTTAAGATTAGGATTCTAAGTAAACAAGTGCACTCTATGAACGTTCATATAATGATTTTTTATGTTTGTTTATTTACATAATTTAATAAGCTCGAACAAAATTTTAAAAGGTTATCATATAAATGAACACATTTGAACATTGACTTTCTTGTTCATTTATATTCGTAAACATGCTAGTTTTATTGACTAACAAGTAGCTAGCTAAAAATACTACAAAAGAATCATTTAATAATGAGACAAAAGAATCATTTAATAATGACTTAATCTTTATATGATGACTTATTCAATATTATTGAATCAAATTTCTTATAATTTTTACGTTTTGAAATTTATATATATTATTAGATGTATATTTGTGATTAAAATATTAAATAAATAGCTAAATATATAGATTTAAATATTTTTTATTATTATTATTTAAACATCACCAAACAACTTAAATAACACCTAACAAATTAAGCCAATTTTTATTAAAATCTATAAATTCAATTATATATGATAATTAGGATACGTGCTTAAATTATAAGTATCAAACATATTATTAATTAGGCATGATTAAAGCTTAATTTCAGCTCAAATCTCAATAAGAAAATTAATGAACAAGTTTGAACAATATTTTAAAACTTGAATCATGTTCAAGCTCAGCTAGAACTCGATAAATAAATAAATAAATGATGTTGAACAATGTATTAATTGATTCGATTTAATTCATTTACGGCCCCCACTTAAGGAGATATTATTCTGTGCGGACACCGGACGGGAACGGTCCGGTTTTGTCTCTATGAACAGTAAAAGTGCAGTTCACAGTTCTCCCCGTTTGGTGTCCGCACAAAATAATTCATCCTACTTAAGACAAGATTAATAGGATGTCAAAGTAGAGGAAAGACACAATATGCTTAGACGTATGTGGAACTTAATTTTAGTTAATGAGCTATGAAGTGGCTTAATACAGCGTCAATAATTTATAGTAAATCTCCTTGAATCAACATCATCTCCATGAACAATAGAGGAAAATCCAAAACTCCACAGCCTTGAGGTAGTCAACTTATAAATCAAGCAAACACACCATAAGATAACGCAATTGAAGAGGCCTCGTATTAAAATGGAAATGAAAAGGAAGATAGTACCAGGTGAGTTATCCAACTCCGAAAGGAGAGGATCATTTCGTTTAAAGATCCAGACGTGAACAGGAGAAAGCAATTATGCAAATATTCTTTCTTTTCTATGAAAGGAAATGATTCTCCTAACTTGCCTGTGAAGGAAGAACAACGATGGCAAGTCTTTGGCTGGAACTAAATGACAATATATGCCAGAATGAATGATTTACGGTAATTAGCATATGTTAGAAGCCGTTAACTTGGATGCTACTTTTGGGCAAATAAAGTTGAGGACACCAAGAATTTCAACCTTTCCACAATGGTCTGATGCCATTATAATTGTCATCATGCATTCCTAACTACTTTTAATCTAAGTCATTTTTTGTGGCATACACAAACTAACACCAACATCAAATCTTTATCCCACTAAATGAGATCGGCTATATGAATCATTTTCTCCATTGTGTCCTATTAAGAGTTAAATTCTCATCTAAATCTAATAAAAAAGGTCATTTCTAATGTTTTTAGACCATATCTTTTACGTCTATCTCTACCTTTCTTAACATAAGTCAAATCTAATATAGATACTCATCGGGTCATCGGAAGGCCAATGTTTTGCGTCATACACATCTTTAATAATTTTAATATACCTTTGACACATTTTTCCCTTCATATAATTCTATAAGTCCTCATGATACTTAATTAAATGTCAAGTTAAAAAATAATCAAATGAATATTCTTTCATAGATATCTATATTTTTCCCATGCTACCTTAAGGGAAAAAAAACCTCAATAATAGATTTTTCTTGATATAAAATTAAATTTCTAATTTTTTATGCTTATATTCCTAATCATAAATTAACCTAAGAAACTTATTAGCTTTAAGTTTAAAGGTATACTATTATTATTCTGCCCCAGCATGCCACCAGTTAATAGAATATTCAACTCTAGGCTTATTTTCACCGAATTCCATCTCTATTTAATACTGTTGAATTCTATTTCCAGACCTTAAAACCAAAACTATGCCCACATCTAAAAACTTTTGTTATTTAGTTACTCGGTTTGTCTTCTTAATTAAAGCATTATAGCAAACCACTACACATTTTTCAACTTAACGAGAAAAGGAAAAAAAAAAGTTTCCGAGTGCGGTGGAAGATAGAAGAGATTATTATGTGCGGTGTCCAAACGCTTCAGAAGGTCAATTCGGACACGCCATGTCATCCAATGCACTGTGCATAGTGCATTGGCGTGTCTGGATTGGTCTACGGACACCACACGTAATAATTTTTCAGAAGATAGAGTTCAGTACCAATGCAGTTTAAGAATTCAGGAAGTTTAGAAGACTTAAGATATAGGAAACTTTATGGAACAAAAAATTTTCCTCAGGAGCATATGGTTCCTGCTTTTCAAATGGGACCAGATGTAACAATAGAATAGTTCTGCATGGATCAATTCTACTATATTGAAAAGAAAAAGTTGTTCCACAAATAACTTTCGTGAATAATTTAAATGTAAGTGTTGGCCTTAGAATTGACAATAAAAGTTGTGGAGTACAGGGTTCGTAGATACCTGAAGCAACACTGTCTCTTTTCTAAATGCTGTGAAGATTAGATAAGTTTGATTTTTTGTTCCCGAGATTCTAGATTCCAGAAAACAGCCTTATAAGGGTTGCCAAGGAACAACCTCACTACCATAAGAAGAGTTTGAAGCAGCTCCAGAACAAGAAGAAGGCCGTGAGGACCCTCAGGTAATAATAGCTTTTCTGCAATTATAAGACAACCAAGAAGCAAAGCCAACTGACAGAGAGTTGCTTTTGTAGTATAATATCTCAAGAAAGAGAAACAATTGAGAGGTAGGAGGCAGCAAATACTTTAATTATACTTCATGACTACACATTTTTAACTAATATCCCATGATTTCTCATGAGCAGGAAATGTATCATCTCAACCATAGTAGTAACAACCTCATTTCTTCTAGGGAATCCTTTTCTCCAGAAAGAAATTTGTATCTGCAAGCAGGAAATGGTCCAGGAGATTCACGACTATTTCTTTCAACTGATGCCAAGCCCAGACTAAAATGGACTCCTGAGCTCCACGAGCGATTTGTAGAGACTGTGAATCAACTTGGTGGGGCTGACAGTAAGTACATGAACAATAAGAGACTGATACGTAAATATTGTTTCTACAAGGTGCAAAATTCTAATTTAGTTGACTAATATAAATTTTCTCTTATAGAGGCGACCCCTAAAACAGTCATGAGGCTTATGGGTATCCCAGGACTAACTTTATACCACCTTAAAAGCCATCTTCAGGTAACTAGTAGGCTTGAATTCTTTGCTAACTGAATTAGAACGTGAAATTTTTTTCTCGACTTAACAGAAGTATAGGCTCTGCAAAAATCTTCAAGCTCAAACTTCTAGCCGGACAGCAAAGAATGGTAATAATGTTATGAAACAATGAAGCTTCTATTCCAAAGCTTGTGAATACTATTGAGTTAGTTCAATTATTGTTGCCCGGTTATAGGTTCTGCAGCAGCACCAGACAGAACATCAGAAGGGAGCGGGTCCTTAGTCAACAACATCAATGTTGGCCATCATAACAACAAGTAGGCACCTTATGAAAGCTTTTAGTGAATGACTTACATGGATAAGATCAATAGATAAGTCTTCACCAGCATGTTTTTGACTCACAGAACACTGCAGATAAACGAAGCACTGCAGATGCAGATGGAGGTGCATAAGAGGCTAAATGAACAAATGGAGGTACTTGCTTTAGTGTTGTATAACTAGCAAGTTAAAAAATAGCATAATGCGCCTTATATTATTGCCAACAGCTAAATCTGTGCAAAATTAAAATCATCTCAAAATAGAGCTATTAACCAAAATCCACTTATTGGGGAACGATGGTAAAAAAGAAGATGAGATGGAGTTCATTTTAAGTTATGCACTTGGGACATACTACAACAACAACATCAAGCCTTTATCCCACTACGTGGGGCCTTTTTTTTTCCAACAAATTTTATGCTGGCTGTCGACTACCTAACGCAACCCTCCACTTTTCTCATCCAGGACTTGGGACCTGACAACGGGATGCATAAAAAATATAATTAACCCAGAGAGTCCTACAACAAAGAAACTCCTTATAAAGCCAATATTCCTATACAAAAGAAAAAAATCCTCCTATAGAGTAAAATATTAAGTCATTCAGGCTTCCTTGACACTAATCATATTAGTTAGACAGTGTAAATCAAATGGGAACTGGAGTTGGGCCTAATGCGTCAGTGATCAACTAACTTTTCAACTATATGATAAAAGATTAAACTCAACACTCTCATGAGTCTAAAATATTGACGCAGAATATAACAGTAACACAAATATTCATATACACGAATTTGGAGCTAAATAATTATTATTGTTCAACAAAGTATACTTGTGCACACTTAAAAATGGAAGCCTTCTTACAAATTATTCTTTGCAATCAAGTTCTTTGGTTCTTATTGATAGGCCTAAAATGGCAGAGACTTATCTCTACTACTTGGGGATTGCTCTATGACTACTCATTCTCTATTGATTACTACTGAGTCTTACTAGAGTAGTTCACTCTGTTTTGCTCAAGTCTTCTTGAACATTTTCTAAACATGTTACTCATCAAAATATGCTTTCTTTTTCTATTAACATAGGTGCAAAGGCACTTACAAATGCGGATAGAGGCTCAGGGAAAGTACTTACAGTCAGTGCTGGAAAAGGCTCATACGACTCTTGAGATACAGAACTTGGTTTCTGCAGGCCATGAAGTTGCTAAAGTGCACCCGGATGAACTAGTGTCAAAGGTTTCAAATGAATGTTTCACCAGTGGATTTCTAGGCTTGGGTGAGACGAATGGTATGGAAATCTTGCAAGGACACTCAGCCCAACTTGTTGACTGCTCAATGGATAGTTGTTTGACCTCATGTGAAGGATCACAAAAGGATGAAGACATGTATAATAAAAATATAAAACTGCAATGCTATCATAGCAATTTATCATCAAGAACGAAAGAAAAGCAAGAGGATGTCAGGTTTGAACAGATTAATTCAGGGTGGTGGCGTGGAGAATTGAATGGCCACAAAACGTTCTCTCAATCAAATGCTTCAGGAAATTGCACTTTACCGGTCTCTAAAGGCTCCAGTATCTTATCAATGAGCATTGCAAATCAAAGAGAGACAACAGAACGAAGCAAAACCTCCGAAACAAAGTGCAGGCAAATAGACAAATATAAATCTGATCTTGAAGGACCAAGTTATAAAAGAGCAGCAGTTCAACAAGAAAAATCAAAGAACTTTAATGACTTAGGAATGCCATGTGCAACAGCACAACTGGATCTAAACGCTCGTGATGAAAACAACGCTGCTCAAAACTGCAAAGAGTTTGATCTCAATGGTTTCAACTGGAGCTAATTCAGAAAATGTCAACCATTTGTATCGTCCTATGATGAATTAGTTGATAAGTATCAATGAATAATCTAATTATAGATCTTTTTTTACAGTTATATAAATTACTTATAAATCAAGGAGAATTGATTTAAGTTGTCACATATACAAGTAAATTATTTAAGCTCTGAGATGAATTGATGAGTGTGCAAATAGAGTTTCAAAGTCATTTAAGCGAATTTAATTGTCGTGATCTGACTCGGAGGCTCGAATTAACAAGGAAAAAACAGACGCTCAAGCTGGTTTAAAATTTCATCTGCTAAACTTTCTACAATGTATTGAAAGAGTCGCTACAACTTCAAATGCATTTTAATGAAACAAATATATTATAATTATTTCAACATATACTTTCTCTCAGAGCATCACAACTACGATACCGTTCTCTCTTTTACTTATTTAAATTATTTGAATAATACATGTATACATTTGCAAAATATAGGGGTGAGTCATAAGACATAACACAACTTGGTGAGCACGTTATGCTTTTAAAATACAATAATACAAGGCCTTTTGAATAATATATGTATTTGCTATAAATATAAAATAATTTTATTTAATAACATTTAAATTTAAAAATGATCATCAATTGTATCTTATGCACATATATAACACTCATATCCTATCTTAGCATTTTTTGCAACTCATACAACCGTTATAGGAGATACATCTAAATAGTATCAATTAAGATACTCTCTTTTTTATTTATTTTTTCAAACATTTTCCATTACGTGCGTGAATATGTTGTGTCCCCAATCAATATCATAAGAGAGTGTACTTTATCAGTCAACCTACAAATGCTAACATTCTATATAAATCATTTTATTAATATTTTCCATATCATTTCATACTTATATATAGCAATCATTATGTGACCTATGCCAAGTGACCTGACTATGATACATAATTCATATCATCAAACTCAACATGATCAATTATTTTAGTAGAGATAATTCATAGAGTAGGTGGAGAAGGTGGCGGCTTTTTTTAAGAGGAGCAACTCATAAACATCATCTTTAGTTGTGCCTTGCAACAATATAGTTCCTAAGCAATTGTCCTTCATATAAAAGGAGTGTGATAAAAATTTAATAGACATTATTAGTGGAGCAGGATTGTGAAACAAATATGAGGTTCTTTTTTATGAAAGGACACAGAACATTGCTTAAGGTTCAAGGGACACGATACATTATAAGGCTTTCAGTTACTCAAATGATTTAGCTACTCCTACTCTCCTCTCTCCTACCACTAAATTTAGTAGTTGAATCATGAGTGATTGAAAGCCTATACCATTATTAATTTGAATGCTTTTAGCAATAGGTTGCTTGGAGTGCATTGAGATATTTGATAGGTCAATTGTGACATGGTGCAACGCCCTGAGTCAATGAGTCACTCTACTTCAGATGGTGTGAGAGGGTAGTGAGAAGTTGAGGTAACCTAGGTTTAAAAAGATTAAATCGGGAATAGAGGCATTTTTTGTTAGCGAGATGAGGCACAAGCGTCGATGTGATTGAGGCGTAAGCCTGAAAACAAAAAAGATAAAAAATATATGAACTTACAAATAATTCATAAAAATGAATATATATATTTGATTCATCATCATAAAGATAAAAATTATAAATCTCAATATTAAATATAATTATAGAATGAAAATTTGAAATGAGATTCAAAGTAAACTCTCATATAGAATTTAAATACATCATAAAGATCATGATCTACAATGACCTCATCCTTACTTTCATATTCTTCATAATAGCCTTTATATGTAATACTTATATCATCCATGAATTTTGTCTCATTTTCATCTTCTAAATCTTCTTCAATAATAACTTTTTTTTAAAACTCCCCATATTAATTAACACTGGTTTCAATGTAATATAAAATAAAATAACAAATTAATAACACAATAAAATAAGGTTGAACTTCACTTTGCAACTTTCATTAAATTGATAATACGAAGTAGAAGTTATTATCAATTTAATAATCATTTTAATATTAGCTTTGATATCATCATTTTCCTCATCATCAAATGCATTCATTCATTTTCAATTTTAAATATTTCACTATTTTTTGCTATTATGCATTCTTCATTAAATAATATATCATTAACAACCAAAGCATTTATTTCACCAGCACCAGTTATTCATCTCTATAATTTAAAGTATTTATCTTTAAAGTTTTTATTAAACATGTAACTAATTGGATCATACTCTTTGAATAATAGAATTATATATATAATATAATTCGACGATCCCACCTAATTGGATAAAGGCTTGATATTGTTGTATTAATAATAATGTATAATAAAAAAGTTATAAAACTTATCAGCATAAGACAGTACCTCAAAATGCCTCGAGGCGTATGTCTTATTTAAAAATATGTAAGCCTCGCTGTCACTAGTGAGGTTTAAGCCTTAAGGCGCTCTTTGTGTGACTCAGTTTTAGGCATGCCTCAATGCGTGTGCCTCGAATGATTTTTTTAAGGGATTTTTACATACATAACACTTAAAAGTTCCTTATTTACTCATCTAACACCTAACGTTATCTATTTACACACCTACCACTTAAAACCTATTTTACTTTCTAAAATATCGTTCCCTTTTCCTCCGTCAAAACCCCATCCCATACTGCACGATGATGGTTGTTTTCGTGCGAAACTCATTTCTTTGGCTCTTGTTTGAGCAGCTCCTCTTCTCCATTCCGTCGAACGCCGAAACTCATCTACTTTCCCGTCGAAACGCCGTCCACCTTCTCCAATTTGGGCGATCATCCAGACGGAGCTGAATCGCTTCTGAGAGAAAACATGTCAAATTCTTTTAAATACAAGGTAATCCAAGAACCTGAGTGTGGAATTTTATTAATCAAAACTCAATTGTAATTGTTGGCAGATGGCATTGGTTTCAGAGAAGTTTTGATCATCAGTAAACTTTGTTAATTAAAGAGTTCCTCTGTTCTGAAAATTTTGGGAAGTTTGGTAACCAGAAAGAGCAGATTACTGAGTTTGAATTACCTGAGCGACTACAGAGGACGAGTCTCCTTTGTAAATGGTGTAATTCTTCTTTCTGTAACTTCCTGTTACCCTAAAATCGTAAGTGTTCTCTTCTGTTTTTCCCCCAAGATAGACGAACCACTCATCATAAAACTGCAGAAAAGAACTCCTCATGATGCTGAACACAAGATCTTTCGCCTTCATGCTGTCCCCCATAAACGCCTGCCACCTGCCGTGCCAGGTTATAAACTGAAGAAGAAGAAGAAGAAGAAGAAGAGACTGTATGTGAGTCCATTAGAAGAGGATTGAGAGCTAATTAACAATAAAGTTCTTACCTTTGGCTTCATCGTAAGTTCAGTATATCCAGCAGCATCCTGGAGCTGGGTGAAACCGCCCAACCAGTAGTGTTTGGTTTTGAAGATGGTGTTTCCGGCGGCGTCGACGGTAGCGAGGTACCATTTCTGTAGTGGTTTTGTTTTGAATGCAAGATCATCGTGCGGCAATCAGGTGAGATTTTGACGGAGGAAAACGGAGTGGTATTTTAAAACTTAAAATAGGTTTTAAGTGGTATGTGTGTAAATAGACAACTTTAGGTGTTAGATGAGTAAATAAGAAACTTTCAAGTGTTATGTATGTAAAAATCGGCGATAACATGAGAGGAGAATAGATTGTATTTAGTCTTGGTTGTTGCATAAATGTTGGTGCATGAGTGAAGTTGAAACTGTCATGATGAGTAGTTAGAGGCGGTGAGTTTGATTTTTATATTGGTGTTGATGAAGATGAGAGTTAGATATCAATCAAAACGGTTGAGAATGATACAAGCATTAGGATTGTTATATTGTATTTATCATTTTGTTGACATTATTTACAGATACAAACAAATGTAAGAAAATAACGTGTATCGATAATGTAGAGACAAAAATCAAGATAAAACAAAAAGGAAGGCTGGTTATTCATTTCGTTTCTCCAATACCCGAATCTCCATTCACCCAAAGGGCACACACAAGGTACCTGAAAGATGAGAACGACTGGATGCGCCATCTTCTTGAGACTAGTTCCAGTTCCCATTGATCTTGCCCCGATTCCAGAGACCACCTTCCCCTCGAACTATAATATCAGATGAATCAGCTTAAAAATACTGTAGAGTAGGAACTTCAATTAGGGGCAGCGAGATAAAGCGAAGGGCTCCCCGATCAACGGCAACTACCGGAAGACGAAATGCTCGCGGGAAATTTGACTCCATATGACTCATTTCACTCAAATTAAGATAAAATATGACCTAGTTTGAAATTATTATTATTTTTATTACGCAGAATATTTTTTATGGCCTATTTGAAATAAAACTAATTTAAATAATTCAATTTTTGTTTGAAATTAATTTGAATTAAATTTAGGCTTTTTTTTTGTTGCTTTTAAAAGCAGCTTTCTAGTATAAAAATTAGAAAGTTGCTTTAATAAGCAACAAAAAAACCGTCACAAATGAAGCCTTAAAATTTTCTTCTACTTCACATACCGTCAATCCTATGAGTAATTATTCTGTGCAAATGACGAACACCATTCATAGCCCAATGAAAATGCGACACGTCTCTCAGTACCGAGTACTAAGGCTCGATACCGATCGGTATCGGATGACGTGGCACATTTTCATTGGGCTCTGAACTTTAGCTATGTCTGATGTCCACACAAAATAATTTACCCCTCTACTCAATGCGCTTTGGCTGTGAATTTTACTTCTTCTACACACATCATTGTTCTCAAAATATCTCATAGCAAGCTCCTATCATGAAATATTATTCATTGATGCTTATGTTGATGCCCTCCGTAAGCTCTCGTCACAAAATATTGTTTTCCTTCTCACATCATTCCTCCTTCATTGGAACTTTTATTTGGTTAGGTGACCTGACGTAGTTCTATGTTTGGAAGCCAGTAAAATAGTGCCACATGTTTTATCACGACCCAACCCGACCGGAACAAATCCCTTCGCATCGGGCCGCAACAAATGATGAAAATCCAGGATCTAGTTTTGGAATTTACTTCAGAACTTTCTTCCAAATATTCGAACAAACAGAAACACATAGCTGCTATTAACTCCAATATATACAGAATTTCATCTATCATTTTCTTCTTTCTTTTATCAAAATAATCATGTACAATACAGTGCATGGCTACAGACAGAAATAACAGAACAGAAAAGTCATGACTGTACAAAAATAAAAAATACAAAAATACCCAATCACTGATCAGACACTGAATGGCTAATTCAAGATTTCCTTCTCTTTCCCAGAACCTGAAAACCACGCAGAAAACAAGGATGAGCTAACAGCTCAGCAAGACTACACTCACCAATCAAAATCTCCAGAAATTTTACTTCAGAAAATACATCAGAAGTAGTTATTCAAATAGTTGTACAAAGTTCAAACAGTCGTATAGAAATCATATAACAGACAGAACAGATACTTGATCAAATAGAAATCAAATCACATATACATGAATTCAAATCAGAGTGCAGAACAGATCTGATAAAACATATAAAACTTTCAAATCACAGAACGGATCGAATCGTACAAATCAGAATTCAAATCAGATAAAATCATATTTCATATATCACATATCACATATCACATATCAGATTTAGATATCAGATATCCCTGTCCCAGATAGAATCTCAATAGATTTTGACCCCTTATGCCTCCCTTCCCTGACATAGACAAAATCTCAACGGATTCTGACCCCTTATGCCTCCCTTGTGCTTATAGCACCAGAACATAACATATATACAAAAATTTCAGAACAGAACTTGTTTTCTTTTCAGATTGCCCTGACATAGACAGAATCTCAAAGAATTCTGGCCACTTATAACTCCCTTCTGATATCACCGCACATCAAAGCATTCAATTCAGAAAATCAGATTTCGTTAGAAAAATCGTCAGCGGCATAACGACAGTATACGGAATTTATACAGAATTCATATATTCAGAAATTTACCAAATTACCACAGATAGTACCAAACATCATTCTAAGACTTTTATTGTACTGAAGTAATAATTTCAGACATCCAGATAAATTGTTATTCGATCAAAACCCCGTAGAATTCAAAATACCCGATAAAAATCTTCCATAAAATACTCAAAACGTGCACAAATATCATATCATAAACATACCAAAAGTTACGCGGTAAAACTTTTATCAGTACAAAATAATACCATAATTTCATTAACGGAATCAAAATTCGAAACAGAAAAAGCGTCAAAATCCTTATTTCTGAAAATTGAGAAAGGCAGAATGTGCCTTACCTCGAGTCGGTCAACTTTCTCAACTGCAACTACGGACGGAAATGGACAGAAGTCGCCCAAAAATCACTTTTTCTTCTTTTTCCTTCTGTTCTCTCTCTCCTGCCATTTTCTCTCTCTTCAAAAGATCTCAATCCCATATATATCCAACCAGATCGTCCCGAACGATCCCAAATCGTCTCGGGACGATTTGCCCACTTGACGAATTTCGTTCAGACGAAATAGTTATCGTTCCCGGACGAGTTGCTCTCTGGAAAAATTTCGTACGAACGAACCTCATTTCATCCTGGGACGAATTTCTCTATCCCCAAAACCTGTACAAACCTGTACCGATCGTCCTCGGACGATCCAACTTCGTTCTGGATGATCCTGGAAGGAAAAATAGCTTTCACATGTTCTTACTCTTTACCGCGTGGCCCGACAACCTGACCCAGAACAGCCCCGGGATTGTTATGTTTGCGTATTGCTAGGTATTACTCGGTATTGCTAGGTATTGGTCGATTTTGCTCGGTAATAACGAGAAATACCATTATGTGAAGACCAATACCGAGTATTGCTCGGTATTGGTCTTCACATAGCGATATTTTTCATTATTGTCAAGCAATACCTAGCAATACCGAGCAATACCTATCAATACCAAGCAATACCTAGCAATAACGAGCAATACCTAGCAATACACATGAACATAGCAATCTTTGGGTTCCGGTCCGGGTCAAGTCTTCGAGCCGCATGGTAAAAAGTAAGAGTACGTGGCGACATGTTATTGGAGTCCGAACGTAGAGCTACGTCAATACACCTTACCTAATAATTGTTCCCTTCATAGGCCACCATTGGTGAACATCAACCCAACCTTAGGATCAAAGTAGATTCAAAAAAGTTTGGAAAGTTGTATCCTAATTCATATTAACCAATTTTGAATGACTTAGGTTTTGTTTTAAATGGCTTTCTAACTGCTTCTTAAAATAGTTTTTTAGTGCAAAAATTTTAATTTGTATACTAAAAAGCTATTTTAAGAAGCAGTAAAAAAGTTGTCCCAAAAGAAGTCTTAGGCTTGATTTGAGATAGCTTTCTTACTGTTTTTTAAAGCAATATTTTAGTACAAAAATATTTTGTTCTAGATATTTTTGTACTAGAAATGTGCTTTAGAAAGAAGTAAAAAAGTTGTCCCAAACGAAACCTTAGGCTTGGTTTGTAACAGCTTTTGGTTGTTGTCTTTTCGTTGATTTTTTTTTTAATTGTATTATAAAATTATTTTAAAAAAAAATTATTCCAAATAAAACTTTAGGCAATTAGGATTATTCAACAAATTAGCATTGATTTCTAGGTAATTAGTCTCGAGGTCTTCCAGGGATCCAGGGATCATGGCGACTGTTTGCTCCAGATCCAGGATAGTCCAGGCTTTCAAATTCCATTCTTCTTTTCACAAACTCTTCTTCTTCTATGAACATCTCTCCATCCAAAGCCTGTAACAAAAAAAAAAAAAAGGAATAATAATATTTTTATGAAGAACTTGGAGCCAAGTGGAACTTTTGCTAGAGGAATATTTCATCCTAGTTAACAAAGAGCGTTTAAATTAAATTAAGAGATTAAGGCTTCGTTTGGGACGTTTTTTTGGCTGCTTCTTGAAGCAACTTTCAAGTACAAAAACTTCAACTTTTGTATTAAAAAGCTGTTTTAAGAAGCAGTAAAAAAACCATCCCAAACGAAGCCTAAGACTTCGTCTGAGACTATTTTCTTATTGCTTCTTAAAGCAACTTTTTAGTAAAAAAATTTACTAGAAAGCTGCTTTAAGAAGTAGTTAGAAAGTTATTCCAAACAAAGTCTAAGGACTCATTTGGGTCAGCTTTAGATCACTGTTTTTGCTCTGCTTTAAAAAAACTTTTGTATTAAAAAACAATTTTAAGAAGCAATAAAAAAGTTTTCCCAAATAAAACCTAACTAATTAAGAGGTTTAAATAAGTTGGGTTGAGCTATTCAGACTCATTTGAGCTTAAACTTGGCTTAATTAATTAGCTTGAGTTAGAACTTGAGCTTAATGCAATGAGTTTGAATTAGCTCACATGTTGCTCTCTTTTGTAGCCATAATATAAAGCATGAATGTTCTTGATGAGATGAGTCGAGTCAGGATTAGTTTAAGCTATGTTTAATGACTGATCGAGCTTGACTCGTGAGTTGTTTACCAAGCAAGGCTCATTTGTGCTTAAGTTTTACTCAATTAGTTAAGCTTTTGCTTGAGAGCATAATATTTATTTGATGAGTTCATCAAGCAATCCCAATTTATTCTATGAAAGCTAAGATTTAAGTCATTTATATGTATATTTTTTTATGGGTCATGTTAGAATTAGGCTAAGCAAAGTTCATTTATAGGTCAAAATTGACTCGTAAGCCGTTTAGCAAGCACACTCAATTGAACATAAATTTGACTCATGTTTCGTTTGGGATGACTTTCTTACTACTTTATAAAGCAAATTTTTAGTACCGAAATTTTGTAAAAAAAAGAAAAAAATAGTGGCCAAAAGCTATCCCAAACAAATCCTCAATTATCTAAGCTTGAACTAAAGATGATAAGCCATCACATTTCCTTACAGAATACATGATATAAAGTATTTATGTATATTTCTAAGAAAAGAAGTTGGGATTAATAGTCCAAATTAAGCTCACTGACTAACTATTTGAGCTTGAATCATGAGTCGTTTATCTATCTATGCTTATTGGAGCTTAAACTTGGCTCAATTGATTGATTTTGAGCTAAAGTTTGAGCTTAATTCAACAAATTCAAGTTAGATCACTAGACACAATTTCTTTAAAATGAAAGCCATTACAAAAAGCATTTTATATGCATAAACTTCAGGAGTCGAGTTAGGATTAACCCTAGCTAAGTTTGCTCGTAGGTTAATTGTGACTCGAGTCGTTTATTAAGTCACACTCATTTGAGCTTAAACTAAGCTCAACAATTTGAGCTTGAGTTTAATTAAAACTTAAGCTTCGTTTGAGACTATTTTTTATTGCTTCTTGAAACAACTTTTTAGTATAAAATTTTTAAATTTTGTACTAAAAAACTGTTTAAAGAAACGATAAGAAAGCCATCACAAACGAAGCCTTAATTCAACAAATTCGAATCATTTCTCAAAACCATCTCATTTTATTATAAAAGTCATGATATAAATCATCATATGTGCACACTCAATGAGTCAAATCAAGGTCAACATAAGCTCATTAAATTCATTGGTGGGCTAAGTTTAACCCATGAGCTTGAGATTTAGATTAAAGATTAATTAAACTTATTCGAACCAACTCAAGAGACATCTTTTTTTTTTCCCTAAAGTCACCATTAGCCCAAGTTAGATTTATTGCTCGACTCATGAGCCGTTTATCATACAACACTTGTTTGAGCTTAGGCATTACTACTCAATTAAGCTTCGTTTGAGACTGTTTTCTTACTGCTTCTTAAAGCAGTTTTTTAGTACAAAAAATTAATTTTTTACTAAAAAATTACTTCTAGAAGTGATAAGAAAACTATCTCAAATAAAATCTAAGTGAACTCTAGCTTAGTTCAACAATTCCTATCAGCTCACAAGTCATCTCATTTTCTTGGGATAGCAAACATTTAACTAAAATCATTTAGAGAGAGATTGAGAGAGATAGAGAGCTGGGACCTTATTTTCCCCTTGTGTTGTTGCTGCTCCATGATTCATGACCACATAGTTTCCAGCTAATTAGCAAATCCACAGAAAAGTAAATCAGTACAGATGAAGTAAAACACTCAAAGAACAGTGTTGCATATAGCTCTTGAAACTGAACCTAAGTAGAGAAGACAAGAGAAAAATAGAAGCAGTGCCATAAGCTGAAGAAACAAAGCTGTCTTCTTCTGATCCATATATCAAACGGCCAGAAGCTTCTTCTTCCTCAAAGGCAATGAAGAGGCTTTGATGCTTATAATGAGCACAGAGAGAAGGAGAGATAGAGAGAGAGAGTTATGCCAATATCACATAGTCAACTTACGTTTTATTTAACTTTGAGAAACGTGTACCTGTCTGATCTAACTTTTTCTCCTCCTTTCTAACTGTATGGACACTGACTCCACATGATGGTGCTTTAGAACCTAATTATGTCACGGGGATCTCTCCCAATAGGGCTCTAATGCTGGTGGATTCAACAATATATTTATGAAATATCTATATGAATTTGTATGTTTATATTATATTAGAATTATTTATATATAATTTTTGTGGTAAGTATTTTTAACTTCTTTAGTTTTGTTGCGTCATGGAATATTTGTGATGGTAGAGATATATGAAGTTTAGCATCTTAACTTTGTATGAAAATCCACCACACAAACAGATAAAAGAGTATTATGCATCATGCATATGAGACATCATAGTTTTATATGAAAAACCTTGAAAATGGGGGAAACTATGTGTTCTTGCCTAGTTAAAATGATTCAAATAGTAATGGTGATTGATTACAAATAATGCCCACTCTTCGATGAGGGTTTTGGCTTATATCACATTACATAGTTGGAGGTTGTAATAATAGCTGCTCTTAAGAGAGTGTTGGCCTATTCGTTTGAACAATAATATGATCATAGTCGGCGAGCAACAGTGGTTGGAGATACTGTAGTTGATCGGTGACGGTGGTCGAAAGGATTGTAGTATGCAGACGACGGTGGTTGGAGGGATTGTAGATTTGTAGTCGGCAGACAATAGTGATTGGAGGGACTATAGTCAATAAGCAATGGTGGTCGAAAGAACCATAATCGATTGGCGACAATGGCTGAAAGGAATGTAGCTAGTGAGTGACAATATTTGGGAGGGGATTCATCGATCGTCGGTAGTATCTGAGAAGAATTCTAACGATAGTTGGAGAATGGGTGAAAGTCCAATCACTAATTGTTGTCTTGTAGAACTCCAACTGTTGTAGCGTTGGATGAAGAATGTGGGCTATTTATAATTTGGTGGCAGTGACATGACTATTAAATATGGAGAAGATCAAGGGTATGTTGGGAGTGCTCCATCGGACGATTAATATTGATTTTTTTAATCATTGAGCTTTTATTCAACATTTTAAGTGCCCTAGTGATGTTAAAATTATGTAATCTTGGGCTTGTTGGATTCGCCTCGTTGAGCCACCTGATTTAACTATAAGAATGTCATATTCGTATATCGTTTGGTCATCTAATTAATGCTTTGAAGCTTCCACGTTTGCTTGGTGTCATCATGTTCGTTTCTTTGGGATATTTAATTTGACTACAAGTTTGCTTAAATAGGTGTTTGAATGTTCCCGAATTTAATTTTGAAAGTTTTCGATTCATATTTGCATTGAGCTTTGCGCCCGATCAAGATAATTTCTTGGTGACATATCAAGCTTTAAAATTTCGGTTTGCCAATAAACATGATTTGAGTTTAATCTCATTTAAATTTCGGTTTGCCAATAATCCCATATTATTATCTACCTCATATATTTTTTAAGCATATATATATTTACACATTACAAAAAATTAAATAGTTAGAACGAAATTTAAATATTTTTGACATGCTTAAAAATATTAAAAATTTATTAAATAAAAATATATAATTATTCTCATAGGATTAAAAAATATATGAGGTAGATAATAATATAGATATATAATAAATTTAATGTCTCAAATAACATTAAATTTAAATCAATAAAAAAACCATAAAATCAATTCTGAACAATTAAGCTACGACTAATAAGTAGTTCATCTTGATATGTTGATTGCGAGCTTTGACTATTAACCAAGAAGTCATAGATTCGATGTTTTTGTTATGCGAAATTGTGAAAAACAATACAAATCGCACAACCAAACAAAAAGAACACGATGCGATTTACGTGCCTACATCCATGAAGGGAGGATTTCACTATATTGTGAGGAAATACTATTACAATTGACTTTCTTGGCTTACAACAGTCCT
>NW_021319876.1:512805-600538 GCF_001605985.2 Dendrobium catenatum | reverse complement strand
TTAATAATTTTAATTAATTTATTTAATTTATGCACTAATTATACAATTAACTATTTAATTAATTTACTTAAGTATTAAAAATTTAAATTATATTAATTAAGTTAATCAATAATAACTTAGAGGCGTCTAGGGTTTGCCTTTCATCTTCTCTTTTCGTCGTTGCTGTTCGGCTCAGTTGCTTTCGCAGGAGGTGTAGAGATTGCAGGCGTCGCTTCTTCGGCTTCTTCGTGGCTGTTCGACTTCGCTCCTGCGACGACTTCAATCCGGATCGGAAGTTACGGCATTTTGATCGGAAGCAAGAACGGGAGCTCACTGGCTGAGGTAACTTTCTCCCTTTCGCGCGCTTCTTCGGATAAATCCCGCTCGGATTTACTAAATCCGGCTACCCCTAGGATTTATTAAATCCCGGATTTAAGCTGTAAATCCGTAAATCCGGGATTTACTGAATCCCGGGATTTAACGCGAGCACAAAAACTGTTTGGCTGGATTTAGCGTAAATCCGACTGTAGCAGCTGCAATTGCTCTATATTCGGCCTATGTTGAGGATCTAGCAACTGTATGCTGTTTCTTAACACTCCATGAGATAAGAGTAGATCCTAAGAAGGAACAGTAGCCTGAGGTGGACTTTCTGGCGAGCGGGTCACTTGCCCAACCTGCATCTAACATGGATGAAAGTTGAAGCTAACCGGAAAGTATAGGAATACCATAATGTAATGGCCCTTTAATATAACATTACAACCTTTTTAGATGATGAAAGTGTGATGGTTGTGGATTGTGCATATGCTGGCAAAGGACATTGACCGAGTAGGCAATATCTGATCTAGTGATTGTAAGATATTGAAGGGATCCAGTGAGCTGTTTGTAGATGAGAGGATTATTGAGAATATGATCGGAGAACGTGGGGATAGGTTTAGTAGAGGTGGGATTTGAGATTGGTTTACAACAGGTTAAACCCGCCTGGTGAAGGATGGAGTTGGCATATTGGGCTAACGAAAGAAAGTATGTGTTGGAGTGTGTTTGAATGTTAAGGCCTAGAAAGTTGTGAGCAGTCCAAGGTATTTCATTGTGAATTTATGACTGAGCTGATCGAGGAGCTGAGATATTGCAGGAGAATTGTTGCCACTGACGAGGATATCGTCAACGTATATGAGAAGATAGATTTGAATGTTATTTTGAGTGAGGAAGAGGAGAGAGTGATCAAATTGACTTTCTTGAAATCCTAGAGAGATTAGATAGGTAAAAAATGTGTGGAACCATTGTCAGGGAGCTTGCTTAAGGCCATAGATGGCTTTTTGCAATAGACAAACATGATTTGGATAAAGATTGTCCTCAAAACCTTTGGGTTGAGACATGTAGACTTTCATGGAGGTCGCCATGAAGAAAAGCATTGGCTACATTCATTTGATGAACCTACCATGAGTGATGTAGGGCTACTGTAAGTAAGACTTGGATAGTTGGCATTTTTGCAACATGGCTAAAAGTGTTGTGATAATCAAGGCCATGTTCTTGACGATGGCCTTGGGCTACTAGTCTTGCTTTATAGCGTGCAATAGTGCCATTTGAATGATGCTTGGTGCGTTAAGTCCAGCAGCATCCGAGAATATTGGCATTGGGAGGAGGAACGACAAGTTTCCAAGTTCCTTGTTGTTGTAAGGCAAGGAATTCAATGGCCATTGCTTCCCGCCAATGAGAATTCAATGTCCATTGCTTCTCGCCAATGAGGGGATTTAACAGCCTCAAGATAGGTAGTTGGATCAGAACTTGAGATAGGAACAAGTCAAGAATCTGCCGTGGTTTGAGGGAGCTCGTTTGAAGTCGAGTGACCATGGGATGACGAGGTTAAGCTGTTTGAATTGATGTAGCAGAAGGTGGTTCAGGGGACGGTGGAGTAGGTAATTGTGGAGGAGAGAAATTAGGAGAGGGTGGGCTGGAGGGAAAGGAAGTAGTAGGATTTTTATTAGTGGATGGGGAGGAGAGGGTTGAGATTGGTATAAGGATAGAGGAGTTGGGAGGTTATGTTTGTTGAGGTGTTATGGGTGCTGTTGCAGTGGGGTGAATGGAAATAGGTCTTCAGCAAATGTAACATGCTTTGAAATAATGATTTTGTTGGTGGACAAGTTAAGGAATTTGTAGCCTTTTTAGGAATCGTAGTAGCCAAGGAATAGACATAGGGGAGCACGTGGAGCTAACTTATGGCGTTGAGAGGGGGCCAGCCAGGGATATCAAGCACATCCGAAGGTCTTGAGGTGTGAGTAATCTGGCTTTTGATTGTAGAAGAGTTGGATGGGTGATTTATATTGTAAAGTAGCTGATGACATTCTGTTAATAAGATGTACAGCCGTGAGAGCTGCATCAGGCCAAAAGTAATAAGGGAGATTGGCTGTGTGGAGCAAGGTCTGAATTGTCTCAATGGCATGCCTGTTTTTGTGCTCAGCTGTCCCATTTTGTTCCGGGGTGTAGGGACATGAAATTTGGTGATGTATTCTACAATGCTGTAGGAATAATTGAAGTTCTGAGTTTATGAATTCAGTGTCCCCATCGGTTCTTATGCGTTTAAGTTTGTATGAGATTTAATTTTCAATGCAAGTCTTAAATTGAGTGATGATTTTAGTGGTTTCAGATTTAGCACGCATCATAAACAACCATGTAAAGTGAGAATAGTCATCAATTATAATAAGATAGTATTTATAGCCTTGAAAGGAAAGAGTTGGGGAGGGACCCCATACATCGAGATGAAGTAGTTCTAGTGGAGAGGAGGTAGAAGTTTGAGAAACAGAAAAAGCTAATTTATGGCTTTTAGAAGCCTTACAGACTGAACAAACATGAACAGAGGTTCGGATATGTAGTTCACGGTTGTGTGAGGAGATAACAGTTAGGACTTGACTGTGTGGATGTCCCAGGCGATTGTGCCACCGAAGCGAAGAAGAGGAAGCAGCTGATAGCGCAGAAAGGGAATTGACAGCAGGTGGAAGCTTAATGGTGTACAAACCATTGCGACATGGCCCTATAGAAGGATTTCCCAAGTCTTCAGGTCCTTGATAGAGAAGCCGGAGGGAGAGAAAACAATGGATACATTGTTATCATTAGTGAGATTAGAAACATATAGTAGATTGTGAGAGAGATTGGGAACATGATATATTTTAGATAGTGAGAGCTTACGGTGTGGAGTTGGTAGGAGTCCAGGACCAGAATTTGCAATTTGAAGTGTTTGTCCGTTGCCAACAGTGATGCTATCCACACCATGATACAAATTTGGCTGCGGTATGTTGTCTAGCGAGTGAGTTAAATGCGCAGAAGCTTTGGAGTCGATGTACCAATCCTGAGAAGTCTATGAAGCATCCACTACCAGAGCCTTGGATGAAGTTGTCGGAGTTGGAGGAGTATAATTGGGGTTCAGTCGATGCCAGCATTGCATTGCCGTGTGACCCCTTTTGGTGCAGATTTGGAAAATGATCGGAGGAGAAGAATATGCTCGTCCAGGTGTGTTGGGGTTGTAGTTGAACCTTCCTCTGCCACGACGTCCACGTTCTCAAGAAGCATATAGTGCATTGTTTGGATCAGCTGAAGGATGATCTCAGGATGATTCTGCAGCCAAGTTGATCTCCTCAGTGAGAAGGTAGGAATAGAGCTCATCTAGATTGAGTGGTGCTCGTTTGGTGCGAATCACTGTCTTGAAGGCTTGATATGTGGGTGGTAGTCCGTTCAGCGTGTACAGAATGATATCTTCTGAATCGACATTTGATCCAGCTGCCGCAATGTTGTCGACTAAGGTTTTGATTGCTGTAAGATACTGAGCCATGGAGAGATTGCGCATTGAGATGTTGTGTAATTCATTCTTTAGCTAAATAACTCTGGATCTGTTGGATGCTTGAAGACGCTGTTCTAATGTGTATGAGATGTCGGAGCATTTTTCCGGGTGCAGAACATAAGGGATGATGGAGGGAGATATAGTTGAGCATAATGCTGCTGCTAGATTTTGATCTATGAGAAGCCATTGAGTGTATGAAGGATTTATTGTTGTGCTACCATCTGGCTGTTGAAGCAGACGCTGTGGGCGAGTTGCAGATCTTTCAAGATGGCTGTCGAAGCCATTGACTCTCAGTAGTTTGAAGATGTGAAATCTCCATACCGGATAGTTATCGTTGGATAAAGAAGAAGGTACTATAGTTTTGATGTTGGAGAGAACCAACTTAAGGGAGGATGGAATAGACGGTGGATCGGAGGATGTCGCCGTCGTTTGATCCGCCGTTTGCGAGGTGGATGACTGAGCCATTGTTTGAGCAACTGAGATTGACGGTTCTAAGCCCTGCTCTGATACCATGTAGAAATGCAACAACATGTATCCTAATAGCAAAACAAAGTTATAGCAGTAAACTAAAAGCAAGATAGAAATCAGCAAAGGAATTCATTCATTCTCAATCCTTGCTACAGTGAGTGGAATATATATAGAGCATGTGTATACACGTGAGCGTGTTACACAGTTTGTTATGCCATGTGAAGTTTGTTATGGCAGGGAATATTCTGATGTTAGTGGAATGTTATGCTAATAGCTGTAAATCCGATACGAAACAGCCCCTTAACAGTTCCCTAAATCCTGTTTGGCACTATTCGGCAGAAATCCTGTATCCAAACAGCCCCTTAAAAGGGTATTTATCGGGGATTTTGTGAGCTATGCGTCTTTACAGGTTATTATGTTGTATAATAGATTTTATGGGTATTGTATTGCTATAACCCTGATTAAGGGAAATTTGAGTGTGCATATAATGAATGAAACTAGCTTGGTGGTTGCTCATTCTCTTCCTCAATTTCCTGGAGTTGCAGGCATCCTCAAATTGCATAAATCTTCTTTCCCACAATTACCTGGAGTTTTTGTCAATGAATATTCAATGAATCTTTTTTTTGGAAACATGACCATAGCAAATGATTACTCAAAGCACCCATATGTCATTTGGATATACATCATGATTTGAAAATTTTGGACCATGAATATTTAATGAATGTTTCTTGTTTATAGGCCATTTGGATAATGTTGCTTATTGATTAGGATTTTCCATTTATGAATGTTTTTGGTTTAGTGTCTGCCTTGATATACAAGGGTCATGAGGGAGCCTCATACCACATTGGAGAAACTTTTTTGTTTTTTCAATTGATTTTTAATAATTTTTTCAATGCTAGAGAGAGAGAGATCCTTAAAAATTATTGTATTAACCTTCATATTATGGAAGGATACATTCTCCAGACTTCAAAAAAAGAAAAGCCCAATTAAAATGCACGGTTAAATGAATTTTTCCCCCCATTTCTGTCTAACATGTTCTCTCGACATTAGTTTATTGTTTTTTCTTTTAAAAGAAAAGTGTTTAATGTGTTTGTTTTGGTTTTGCAGGTTTTCAGTACTTATTGGCTATCCATCATGGCTACTCGTAAGTTTCTATAATGCCATGAATGCTCTCTATTTTGTTTCTGTCCTCCTTCCTTTTGATAAATGGTGATACCTTATTCTTTCACTTTAGGTTATTTATATTGGAGGCCTATATATGATAACCTGAAATAAGCTTGTTTGTGGTAAAAAGGAACGGGATCTGATTTGCCCCATTTATCCGTTGTATTTACTGTACCAGCCATTGTTCCTAAACCAAGTAAACATAGCGAGCATGTTGTAGATTCTTATGAATAAAAGTCGATTGATTTTCAAAATAAAGTCATATAAGCTTGTTTGTGGTAAAAAGGAACGGGATCTGATTTGCCCCATTTATCCGTTGTATTTACTGTACCAGCCATTGTTCCTAAACCAAGTAAACATAGCGAGCATGTTGTAGATTCTTATGAATAAAAGTCGATTGAATTTTCAAAATAAGGCATGCTACCATTTTGAGATGGAAGTACACCTATCCTTGTCATATATAGCATGAAAAGAATTGTTTCACTTGCATGATATTAGAGCTGTCAATGGACATACATTGAAATTTAATGGGTGGATATCAATATGAACATGAGTATGAAGTGGACTTAAAAAATCAATAAACTAGAAACATGTCCTACTAAAAAATATATATGGTTTCATGGGGGTTGCAAAAAGGGCTAATTTGGGGATTGGACAAAATTTATTGTTGAAACCCTATGGGTTTAGTTGACTTGGATATGGAAATTTTGTTCTTATTCTGAAAGAATTTGGTAGTTCAGGCATGAAGATAGTTACTGCTCTCTTAGAAACAAGTTAAATTTCCAAGCGACCTATAAAAATGTGCTCTTGTGAATTCTTCTTGATTTCGCTGAACTTAATTTAGCTAGGTTTTTGTGTGAATATATATACCTTTGATTTTAGAGGAAATATAGGCTTGTATAGTTTCTAATTAATGCATATTTGATGAACAACAGGACTTCAGTTTGAGAACTGTTGCGATATTGGAGTGTTCTCCAAGCTTACAAATGCCTATTGCTTGGTTGCTATTGGAGGATCAGAGAACTTCTACAGGTTACTTCCTCGAGGATTTGGTGGTCCATGCTTCTATTTCTATATACTTCACTCCATTTCCCACCCTCTTGTTTTTTTGCTTTTTGTGTTAGGCGGTTGCTGATTTTATATCTGACTTGCAGTGTGTTCGAATCTGAGCTTGCCGATGTAATTCCAGTGGTGAAAACCTCGATTGCTGGCACTAGAATTATTGGGCGGATGTGTGCTGGTAAGTAATGACAAGTTCCGTCAATTTTAGACCTCTACAAATGCCTGTATATGTTGCTCATTCCATATTTCTTACAGGAAATAAAAATGGGCTTCTTGTGCCTCACAGTACCACTGACCAAGGTAAAATTTTATTTATAGTCAATAAACTGTGGCCATATTAGCATTAGTATCTACTTTGTTGATATCTTCATTTTTTATCATAAGATGATTATTACTTCACCTGCGCTGCTTCTTTTGGTATGTTATCTGTGTCAGGACAGTTGTAGAACATTTTTTTTGCCAATATAATGTGATCAAACCGTTCTTAAGTGCTTACTATGAAACCTTGGCAAACTGGGCAAAGAAATATTTGTTAGAAGTTTGCTTACATTAGCGCACCATAAAAGAAATATAATATTATATTTTTCATTCCTTGTTCACATAATTCCTTTTGTTGCGTGGACAAGTATTCTTCACTACACATTGCTCTATAAGGCAAAATATAATTAGCATGGCTTAGAATATCTAGTACCCTGTGGTACTTAGTAGTTCCAACATTTGAAACACACACTGTTATCTGACTGTTGGTTGCATATTTGTCTGGATATAAATTTAACAGAGCTTCAACATCTGAGGAATAGTCTACCAGACCAAGTGATTGTTCAACGAATTGAAGAGAAACTGTCAGCCTTAGGAAACTGCATAGCCTGCAATGACCATGTTGCTCTCACTCATCCTGACCTTGATCGGGTAAATTGTCTTGACTTCTTTTATTCTGAGCTCCTATATCCAAATATGGTTACGGAAAATTTTGACATGTGGATTACATTTATTTACTTGATTTCAGGAAACTGAAGATCTTATTGCTGATATTCTGGGAGTTGAAGTGTTCAGGCAGACAGTAGCTGGTAATATTCTTGTTGGTAGCTACTGTACTTTCTCTAACAAAGGTGGCCTGGTAAGCTCCCAAATTCTACTGATTATTCTGTTCTGAAAGTGAAAGTGAGTCTTACTATCTTTTGCCTTGTAAGGTTCATCCTCATACATCCATTGAGGACCTCGACGAGCTTTCAACGCTTCTTCAAGTACCTCTTGTGGCAGGAACAGTGAACAGAGGCAGTGAGGTTATTGCCGCTGGTATGACTGTCAATGACTGGACTGCTTTCTGTGGTTTAGACACCACAGCTACTGAGCTCTCAGTTATTGAGAGTGTTTTTAAACTAAGAGAAGCTCAGCCTAATATGATTGTTGATGAGATGAGGAAATCCCTGATCGACAGTTATGTCTAAAACTCCATGGTGAGTAAGTTTTACATTACTGTTGAAATTTAAGATTTATCAAGCAATTATTTTTTTTGAAAGATTGCACTTTGGTGAGCTCTGTTTGTCTATTTAACTGATGGCACTGTGCACATAGAATGAAACAATGTAATTCAATATTTTGTTAGATTATTTTCAGTGCAAACGTCTAAATATTGTGTTATTGTGCGAGAAAAGATTTTAGTTTTCAACCATCAATGAATACTTGCATCTTGATGATATATATACATGGCTGAGCATGAATTTTTATTGGGAAATGCCCAAAAGGAAGTCTGATCTATTCCAAATCAAAACCAAAATGGCCAAAACAAATTTTGGCGATAGATGAAGGTCTTCTTCAATTGGAACCTTGTAGCTTCTATAAATTGCTTCTGCAAATTGTAGCAGATTTAGGGTTTGATTGGGTCAGTATTTTCACTGTTTTATTTGTTGCACGGTTATCACTGTTTCTATGGGCTATGACATTCTTGTTATTTAAAAAAAAGTTCTTGTGAAAAGTAATTTTTTACAATTAAATATGCCACTATCGATGGAGAAATTATGAATAAAAATCGATTGATTTTCAAAAAAAGTCATGCTACCATTTTGAGATGGAAGTACACCTATCCTTGTCATATATAGCATGAAAAGAATTGTTTCACTTGCATGATATTAGAGCTGTCAATGGACATACATTGAAATTTAATGGGTGGATATCAATATGAACATGAATATGAAGTGGACTTAAAAAATCAATAAACTAGAAACATGTCCTACTAATATATATATATATATATATATATATATATATATGGTTTCATGGGGTTTGCAAAAAGGGCTAATTTGGGGATTGGACAAAATTTAAAGTTGAAACCCTATGGGTTCGTTGACTTGGATATGGAAATTTTGTTCTTATTCTGAAAGAATTTGGTAGCTCAGGCATGAAGATAGTTACTGCTCTCTTAGAAACAAGTTAAATTTCCAAGCGACCTATATAAATGTGCTCTTGTGAATTCTTTTTGATTTCGCTAAACTTAATTTAGCTTGGTTTTAGAAATATATAGGCTTGTATCGTTTCTAATTAATGCATATTTGATCAACATCAGGACTTCAGTTTGAAAACTGTTGCGATATTGGAGTGTTCTCCAAGCTTACAAATGCCTATTGTTTGGTTGCTATTGGAGGATCAGAGAACTTCTACAGGTTACTTCCTCGAGGATTTGGTGGTCTATGCTTCTATTTCTATATACTTCACTCCATTTCCCACCCTCTTATTTTTTTGCTTTTTGTGTTAGGCGGTTGCTGATTTTATAACTGACTTGCAGTGTGTTCGAATCTGAACTTGCCGATGTAATTCCAGTGGTGAAAACCTCGATTGCAGGCACTAGAATTATTGGGCGGATGTGTGCTGGTAAGTAATGACAAGTTCCGTCAATTTTAGGCCTCTACAAATGCCTGTATATGTTGCTCATTCCATATTTTTTACAGGAAATAAAAATGGGCTTCTTGTGCCTCACAGTACCACTGACCAAGGTAAAATTTTCTTTATAGTCAATAAATTGTGGCCATATTAGCTTTAGTATCTACTTTGTTGATATCTTCATTTTTGTTCATAAGATGATTATTACTTCGCCTGCGCTGCTTCTTGTGGTATGTGATCTGTGTCAGGACAGTTGGAGAACATTTTTTTTTGCCAATATAATGTGATCAAACCGTTCTTAAGCGCTTACTATGAAACCTTGGCAAACTTGGCAAAGAAAGATTTGTTAGAAATATAATATTATATTTTTATTCCTTGTTCACATCATTCGTTTTGTTGTGTGGACAAGTATTTTTCACTACACATTGCTCTATAAGGCAAAATATAATTAGCATGGCTTAGAATATTTGAATCACACATTGTTATCTGACTATTGTTTGCATATTTGTCTGGATATAATTTTAACAGAGCTTCAACATCTGAGGAATAGTCTACCAGACCAAGTGATTGTTCAACGAATTGAAGAGAAACTATCAGCCTTAGGCAACTGCATAGCTTGCAATGACCATGTTGCTCTCACTCATCCTGACCTTGATCGGGTAAATTGTCTTGACTTCATTTATTCTGAGCTCCTATATCCAAATATGGTTAAGGAAAATTTTGACATGTGGATTACAATTATTTACTTGATTTCAGGAAACTGAAGATCTTATTGCTGATATTCTGGGAGTTGAAGTGTTCAGGCAGACAGTAGCTGGTAATATTCTTGTTGGTAGCTACTGTACTTTCTCTAACAAAGGTGGCCTGGTAAGCTCCCAAATTCTACTGATTATTCTGTTCTGAAAGTGAAACGGAGTCTTACTATCTTTTGCCTTGTAAGGTTCATCCTCATACATCCATTGAGGACCTCGACGAGCTTTCAACGCTTCTTCAAGTACCTCTTGTGGCAGGAACAGTGAACAGAGGCAGTGAGGTTATTGCCGCTGGTATGACTGTCAATGACTGGACTGCTTTCTGTGGTTTAGACACCACAGCTACTGAGCTCTCAGTTATTGAGAGTGTTTTTAAACTAAGAGAAGCTCAGCCTAATATGATTGTTGATGAGATGAGGAAATCCCTGATCGACAGTTATGTCTAAAACTCCATGGCGAGTAAGTTTTTATAACTGTTGGAATTTAAGATTTATCAAGCAATTATTTTTTTTGAAAGATTGCACTTTGGCGAGCTCTGTTTGTCTATTTAACTGATGGCACTGTGCACATAGAATGAAACAATGTAATTCAATGTATTGTTAGATTATTTTCAGTGCAAACGTCTAAATATTGTGTTATTGTGCGAGAAAAGATTTTAGTTTTCAACCATCAATGAATACTTTCATCTTGATGATATATAAACATGGCTGCGCATGAATTTTTATTGGGAAATGCCGAAAAGGAAGTCTGATCTATTCCAAATCAAACCAAAATGGCCAAAACAAATTTTGGCGATAGATGAAGGTCTTCTTCAATTGGAACCTTGTAGCTTCTATAAATTGCTTCTGCAAATTGTAGCAGATTTAGGGTTTGATTGGGTCAGTATTTTCACTGTTTTATTTGTTGGACGGTTATCACTGTTTCTATGGGCTATGACATTCATGTTATTTAAAAAAAAGTTCTTGTGAAAAGTAATTTTTTACAATTAAATATGCCACTATCGATGGAGAAATTATTATGTGCGGACACCGGACGGTCCGGATATCAACTAGAACTCTCCACGTCATCCGGTACAGAGCGGTACCCAGCAAAAAAGTGACGTGGTTCGTTCTGATTGGTCTCCGGATGCTGTCCGGTGTCCACACAAAATACTTTTTCCTATGTGTCTATGATAGTAGTTAGAGAGTTCAACTTGTTAAACTGTAAAAATTTTAATACCCATACAAAATTTTATTGTCTCACAACAGTTTTATAGCTACTTTTACAAATAAATTGAATGTATCAGAGGCTGTCAGTCTTTCAAAACTATTGTTGTGATTGATAGCTTATGCACTGTGGTGTTTGTATATAGCAATTTAAGCAAAATCCCAGCCAAGAATAGCTTAGTTTCTTGCAAATAGCTAGTCCTTTCATTGCAATAAAATGAAATATTGCCTTTTGCACCCTACTTGGAGTTAATTTTAACTACATATAGTGCTGTTTTTTGAAACTAGACTAAGGATTTGTTTGGGATAATTTTTTTATTGTTTTGTTTTTTAAGATCACAATTACAGTTCTATTTTATTATTGCTTTTTTGTTTTTAAGAATTTTTTTGCTAGAAAGTTTTTTATAATAGTCTTAAAAAAGAAAATTTCTCCATAGCAGTTTTACAATTATCTTGATAAAAAATTGAAGCAATCCCAAATAGATCCTAAGACAAGGCCAATTGATCAAAATAGAGAAGTATAACAAGGAATTCGGATTCTCTCCAATTTCAAAGCTAATTGCAGAGTGCAGGTAAATTATCTTGATCATTCAAACTGGATTTTAGATGTCTCCATGAGAGAGAGATAAATAAAACTGTTTTTGATGGCCGTACAATATTATCTCCATCATTTTTTAGCAATAATGATTTCATACAGATGTGGAAATGCCATTTTAAAGAACTTTTGAGGTGCCTGATTTTTTTTGTTATTTTAATCATTTTGTTGGCTTATCTCTTCAGTTATTCTCTCTTTTATTTATTTTTGATTTTGTTTGAGACATTTTTTTTATAGTTTTCTAAAGTAGTTTTTAAGTACTAAAAAATTGTTTTAAAAAACCGATAAGAAAGTTGTCCCAAAAGAAACCTTAGAGATTTGGGGTTTTTTTTTTTTTGTAGAATTTTGATGCATTTGATTTTTTATGATCCCATATATTATATATTAAAAAGATTAAAAGAGAGAAAATGAGAAAGTGACAGGCCAGGAGCACATCCTGCTTCAAGAAAGTGTATTGGTATGATTCTCCTTGAGAGAATCTCCTATTGAAAGGGTGATAGTTGATGTATTGGAGAGTTTTTTTAGGCGTCAAAGTATATTCTGCTCTGAATTGTGGAATGTTCATTTAGTGCTCTTCATATTCTTCATTTTTTTACTTTTTACAAAACGTTTATTCAATCATTTATTTCATTGCTGGGCAGAAATTTTTTTTTTATTGGGGTTTAATCGGGGCATAGCCCATTTTATTAAGAAAATTTAAAGGATACAAAGGATAGACTTACAGAACCTAAAAAAGGAAAAACAGAATACAAACGATTTTAACCGATCTAGAATGGAACAAAAAACAAAAAACAACCCACCCAGACAATAACAAACCAACTAAGAGAGACAAATCGGAGCTAACAAAGAAAAACTGCTCCAGCCAAAAACAGATAGGACAACCAAACAGACAATTTTTTAGTCAAACTGGAATTTCTCAATTAACTAGTTGAAGTGTTTCCAGCTACTAGTCTTGACACGGATAGCAATCTTTATAATGCTGGTGATATTATCCAGAGAATTCCTTTTGTTAGCATATTTGTGATTATTTCTATTGCTAATGACATGAAAGGTAAAATCACAATAAAAAAAAAGATGGTTATGATCTTACGGGGCTTTGTTGCAAAGGCAGCATTCTGGATTGAACTGGTTGCTGGGCATAATTTTTAACTACATTAAACAAACGGTTTCTCAAAATTGAACTGATTAAACCAGGCCAGGAAGATCAATTCAGCAAAATCATTCTTACTAAATAAATGAAATCCCTAAGGTTTATTTCAGTTTATATGCTGTCCAATTCACAAATATTATTATGGTTCCTTCGAGCTTAAATAAGTTGTCTTGGTTTATGTTGCTTGAAACCAATTCCGTATATATAAAAATTTGCAATTATTTGGATTTTTTCATGGCTTATGTCATAAAATATGCAATCCAAATTTAAATGTAAAAATTGAGATAAAATATGACATCCGTTACGAATCGCATGGAAAGTGTTTGTATGAATGCCTGTTAAGAATTGGTACAAGCGTTTATCAAATATGCCACGTCTTCCACCGCATGCTATGATATATGGTTTGACACCATCATCATGGCCATTGTTATCCTGCTTTTTGGTTTGTCTATTCGAAGATATTTATGTCGTAAATTTTGCGCTAGTTTTTTTTTTTCATGGAGATATTAACACCAAGAAACTTCCTCTGATCTCTTAAAACGAAACTTGCAAAAGACAGTGGCTTAGGCTTTCCTTCTCTAAATGTTATAAATCATGCTTATAGTTGCTTCTTCGTACAATGGTTTTTTCCTGGTGCTGCTTTCCTTGCCATGTTGTGTAACTGCAAATAGAGCTGACCTCATTAAAAGTTTGTAATCGCTGGAACAATTTGATGAATGTTGTTGCTGATTTTCAATGTGAGCAATGCAAACAAATCATCCCTGATCTGTGATCCTTGTTGCAATGGAAGGAATTTGTCTGAGCTTATTGATCTCAATTCTCTGCCAGCAAACTTAAATATTAACATTCTTCTTTCCTCCATAACCAAATCTGGTTAATGGCGCTTCCCAACATGATTTCTCATGATTTTAAAATTTTATTCATGTGCATCATGTATACATGTATTTATACTAGTATGTTAAAAAATTTAAAAGAGAGAAAATAAGAAAGTGATAGGGGAGCACATTCTACTTCAAGAAAGTGTATTGGCATGATTCTCCTTGAGGCTCTTTTAATCTCTATGGGCATTTGATCTGCTTGTGACTTATTCATTTGCTTTAGTCTTTTTTGTCACACTCAAAGGGTAACAAAAGACTTTAGTTTTGTTTGAGACGATTTTTTTTATTGCTTTTTAAAGCAGTTTTTTATATAAAAATTTAAATTTTGTACTAAAAAGCTGCTTTAAGAAGCTGTAAGAAAGCTGCTCCAAATGAAACTTTCGACTCTATATTACCCTGCTTGTCCATTGATCATCAATTGTAAAAATCAATGACAGTTAACAGGTAAAGAATTAAAACTCTCTATCACTCAACATTTATGGCCAAGTCATTTGATTACTTTCTAACCAACATTTTCAGATTTGTTAAAAATTTTTTAGCGAATTTTTCTCTTTTTCCTTAGTCTATCGGGTTAGGCTGTGGTTGATAATTTATGAGATTAGTTTAAAAAAAAAAAAAAAAAATCAAAATTTAAGCAAGCCTATAAATGCATAGACCCCCAGGAGAGTGGAAAATTATTATGTCCGGCATCCGGATTCGCCTTCGGACAAATCCGGACGTACCATGCCATCCAAATCTCGGTGCATTCGGGTGGGTCTGGGTGATGTGGCACGTCCGAATTCGCCTCTGGACGGTTCGGACGCCGAACGTAATAATTCGCCCAAGAGAGCAAGATGATATAAAATGATTTATTTTTTTGAAAGTCTTCAATGGTTTTCATCATCACATGAAGCCTAAGAGTGCAAGATAAAAAATAAAGATATATTTATCCAAAAGTCCTCTTGGAGAGAATAAAGATGGGTGAAATGCTTTTCATTTGAAAGATTTGGGACCTTATGTAAGATTCAAAATCTTTATGGGAAATCTATTGCTTGTAAGATTTCTCACTTAAAATTCCTCAAAATGGAGTTTAAAATTAGTTAAGGCACTGATTAAAAAAAATCCATCTTCATTAAGGTTTTATTTGTGATGGCTTTCTTATTGCTTCTTAAAGCAGTTTTCTAGTACAAAAATTCAGCTTTAATAAGTAGAAAGAAAGCCGTCCCAAACGAAGCCTAAGGGTTAGCTTGGGACAATTTTCTTATTGGTTTGCTTTTCAAACCGCAATCATAGTTTATATTTGACTACTATTTTTTCATTATTTTTTTTTTGTTAAGATTATTTTTTAATGATTTAACATATTATCAACATTAATATATTATGTCATTTAAAATGTAGCATAACATGCATGTTGGTGCATTAACTTCAAATATATTATAATTTTTTCATGTGTAACATACGCCATTGAATGACAAGTCAACTTCATGATGTCTTCGCATTAATCCGTATAAATTGTTGGTGGGATCAGCGTATTATTTATAAATGAATTAAAATGTATCATTTGAATAGATTATGACAGCTTTTGACCGTTAGATCATAAGATTACAAATTGATTCATATTTTTTTGCTCAATTTAGATGAATTGTTAACGATTTGATCAACATGATAACTCAATTTAAAATGTGAATTATCATCATCATTATTGTTGATTATAAAGATTTGCAACATGGCATGTAAGCTTCAACACATGATGGCAATTATGAGTTAGATTTACACTAACTTAACAAATATGAACTACTTATTTTATGAGAAAAACATCAAAATAGTCTCCAACTATATTAAAGAATCATTTTGATTCCTTAATTTCTTTAAAGATAAACCAAAATAGTCCTGCCATGGGACTATTTTGATTCATTTTTAAAGATTTAAAGGACCAAAATGATATTTTAATATAGCAGGTGTTCATTTTGATTCTTTTTAAAGAGTCAAAAAATCATTTTGATCATTTCTGTTTATTTTATGAATAATTTCAGTCATCATGTTAATTTAATATTGGATACTTACATTATACAACTTTCTCTCTCTTTTTCTGTCTGTCTAAATATATTTTAATGTGTTATATTTAAAATCTAGTTTGTTGAAGCAATCTATGTTAATTTGTTTTGTTTGATGTGGTCAATGCTCTTCTAATTTTGTTATTATAAGTTATTTTTTTAAAACCATAATTTATATTATGTTTTCTTGAAAATGGTTTTTTCAAAGTTAATTTTTGAAAAAATAAAACATTTTAAAAAAATCCATTTTGGAGATTATGTTTTATTTTTATTTTTATATTAATGAATGTTGGATAGAAATTATTTTTTACAATCATAATTTTTATTATGATTTTTTCAAGTAGCATATCAAAGCAAAATTTTGAAAAAAATGTCATCCAAATGGTTATGAATTGTAAACTAATATAAACTTTACTATTGGATTTTATAAAATGTATGAATTTACATTTTTTACATGTAAATTATTAATTATAAATTACAATTAAAGAGTCAATATCCTGTCCTTACCTTAGCCACAAACATTTTACTCATGGAAAAATAAAAAATTGTAGTTAAATCTAAATCTATAGATTTGAACATAAATAATTATTTAATTTTTTTTTACTATTTTGCTAAATTTATGATAAATTCTTCAAAAAAAAAAAAAAAGTTGTAATTTTCTTATCTAATTCATAATCACAAAAAGATTTAAGAACACATAATATATTTGTAATCTCTTTGGAATTTTGAATCAAACAACAAAATTCTTTCTTCTTTGTGGGCGATGATGTTATGGGTTATAATGATTGTCTATTTATGATATAGAAATAAATATGTGAATATACATTTTATTGAATCTATGCAAATTAAGAAATAATTTTGGAGCATTTGTTGAGATGATAGACCTATATTTAAAATTTAGAAATAAATAATTAATAATGAAAAAGATAAATTATATAAATATCTATAAATTCAGGATTTCGTCAAACTTTAGGTATGAATTAAGACCTGCGTCGCGTTCCATGGTTCATTTCGCGGGTCCTACTAATTCCCCACCCACCACGTGGCCTTACCCAATCGAGACACGCCATGTCATCTTGTCCACGCGCGGCTTTTCCCGCTGAAAGCCACCGCTAAAGCCCGAACCTATCCAAACGCCTCGCATGAACTTTATAATCTATTGCCACGTGTACGGCCAATAACTCCCCGGCTTCTGTTATGACGGCGCGACGTTTAAGGGTATTCTCGTAAATACATCAAAAAGCATAAAAGCAGCCCATAGTTTTTAATAAATAATATATTTATTTTCACTTTTCCGCATCTTTTTCGATGTTCAAACTCTTCCTTTTTCAATTGCTGACGTCACCCCGTAATCCACCGCCAAGAGAACTAGTGGCTAGAAATCGCCCTCGATGCTGACTAGGATGCCAGCGGGCAATCCCAGGCTTGACCGGCGTTAGCCAGTCACCCTTCCTTTTCTTCATGGAATGCCAGTTGGCTTTTCAGTTTTATTCTATTACTAAAATTATTTTTTAAATATTAAATGATAAATTTTAAAATATGTTTTGCTCACATTAAATAAATAAATTTAAGGAATTTTTATTTTTTTAAATTATTTATTCATTAAGTTAATATGCTTTATTGAGAGCATCTCCAACCGAACGCCAAACGTGCGTATGGCTTCGTTTGGTCGCTCCAGCCGAACGTCAAATCTTTCACCATTTACTTGCGGGTGAACAGTGCGACGCTAATATTGGTGTTGCACTGTTCACCTACGCTATTTCGCTCTCTCAACCGGAAAAATGCACGAAAGGGAGAATGATTGTTACCTTCGTAAAAGTACTTAAAATGTAGTTCTATTGGAGCAGCACCACAACATTTTTGAGTTTTGCTGTATTTTGCCGTGAAAAATGGAGTTCTCCATTGGAGATGCCCTCATGATTAGTAAATTTCCTTAAAATTATATTTAGAATTAATATATAATAAAATGGATTTTAATATAAGAATTTGTAAAAATATTTTTATTAAGATAACCCGTACGGAGTGCTATTTTTTAAAAAATAGCCGCAATTTCAACATTTTTTGCTGTTTTAAATGTAAAATTCTGCGCTTTTCCTTCAGCTGGCGTTTGTAAATCGCTTTGCGACTTTCCGGTCTGCTTTTGGAGTGCTAATCCGAACTCGATTGAGGGGCTCGAGGTTGAAGACAAAGTTAGGGCGGGTGAGAATGTCTGAGGGGAGAGATCCGGCGATCAAGCTGTTTGGGAGGAAGATCCCGTTACAGGAGGGGCAGACACGGATGGATGAAGGGGATGTAGCCGATTCGGGTTCGGCGGCAGAGCCACCGCCGCCGCCGTTGGAGGAGAAGGTGAGGATTCAATTTAGTATAGATCCTCTTTTTTTTTGCTTTCTAGATGCTTTAGGTTTTCTGTTTTGAAATAGAGCGGATAAACAGTTGTGTTAATGGATGCGCCTTTCTGCTTTTGAGGTCACTGTTTGGTTTCAACATGGACTTGTTCTCTGCTATTTGTGATGGAATTTTGCGCTGTGTTGGTGTTAAGGTGTTGAATATTGCGGTTTTTATTTAATTTGATTGATTTTCAGGATTGTAAGAGGGGATTTGGTTTAGATAAAGGGTAGGTTGTATTTAAATGGTTTAGTTTTGGCAAGTCTGCTTGTATTGCTAGCTTATCAGTTCATTTGACAAGATTTATGGTTGTTTTATATTTTGTACTTGCAGATTGAAACATCTGGTTTTCTTTGTGTAAAGATTTGGTGGTAGGCTTTCATGTAACGTTTTGAGTTCTGAACTTTCAGTTGTTATTCAGATAAATTATACATCCTTTATTTAGTAATTCGTGTAAGTGCCTTTTTTTAAAGTAAAATTGATCTTATTGATATTACTTGTATGCTGTGACTTGAAGATTAAACACCAAAGTTTGGGGCTTTTCTGAATTCTAGGGCATGGATGTGCATGATTTAATAGAGTTTTATTTTTAGAGCTTTTTGGATGACTTAATAGAATTGTTTGCTTGTTATATTCAAGTGAGTATGCCCATAACAGGATTTAGAAAAGGAACGTGCTACTAAAATATAATATGGTCAACTTGTGTGATGGATCTGGCTATTTGAAGAAAGCGAACTTAGATTTGAAAAGATAGGGTTCCTAGGATCATCAAGGTTAAGAAAGTTGTAGTGAAGATATAATTTTGAAAAGATATATATCTGGAAGAATTTGTATGAACAAAGTATTGATGTAGAAGAATGGCTTAGGAGGTTGTGTACATCCCTTGAAGCACAATATTGGGGGTTTTAATTGTTAGGAATTAATGGACGGTGGTCTTCTTCGAATGCCCTGAATCCTTTTTGCTCAACACTAACTTAGTTGCTAGGTTTGACATGGATTTATCTAATTTTGGGCCTTTTCCCTTCTTATCATCAAAACTTATGCACTCAAACATATATTTTAATCAGGAATGAATCATTAAAGAAATTTTCATTTCATTTGATTTCTTTCAAGGATGTTGTAGAGATCTTTTGTATGAGGTTTTAAGCAATGAAGTTTCAGTTGTTATTCAGATAAATGACACATCCTTGAAGTGATTATCCATATAAGAACATTTTCTTGTTAATTTTGATCTCATTGAGGTACATGCAAGCTTTTGAATCGAAGATTAGACACAAACAATTCAAGCTTTTCTGAATTCAGTTGTAGAGATCTCACCGGTGCTGCGGCCCTTGCACACTTCTCACTGAATTCAGGCCATATAGCACGTCGCTTCCAGTAAACGCCTTAGCATTAATACAATATATTAAAGGATTCATATCACGATTATTCAACAAGTTTTATGCTGGCTGTTGACTACATCCATCATGCATTTTATGATCAAACTTTTATATATGTAAAATTTGCTAAGAAAATTTTATATTTTCTCAACACAATTCATTGTCTGGTGGGTCGTAGCATAAGATTGTACATGTGGGTATCATAGTTTCCACACCTTTGAATCTATGTTATCCTGGACATTCTAATACATGAACCACTACCACTTAAATGAACAAGTTTCGATAGAGGTGCATTATCTTAGACTCCTAGATAGCTTCGCTTTCTAACCTGTGTTTTCACTGTATACCTTTACGATAGGAATTTATTTATTATTTTGTTGCTTCACATTATAAGATAATAGTCATTTTTGTTTTTCTTTACAAATTAGATCAGGCTGTAGCTCAACTTCTGCCTCTGATATTTTGTTTACTACATCTGTATACACTTCTTTTATGATTATTGATTAGATATGAAATGCATGATGGAAATTAGTCATTTTCTCTGATAGTAATAATTTATTAGAACCATCCAACTCTAGCAATCATCTCAATTAGTCCAAGATATTTTGGATTCAACTTCCTTTCTTGGCCAATTCTGATAACACCCTTTTGTTAGATAATCGTCACAAACTTGCTCTCTTATTCGAAACTCAACTGTTTGGTGATTTAGATCATAATACTTACTTTGTATGTATTGCGCTGTCATCAAATTGTCTTTGATAAACTTGATAATCTCAATAACATCAGTAGTTAGCTCTGGACCCAATAAAGGTGATTTTCATGTTAGACAATACAAAGCTTAGTAAGGAGTCATATCAATACTTGACTATAAATTATTATAGAAAAATTCAATCAACGGTATGTGATCCTCTCTCAATTGCTTTCAGAAACATAAAGAAATTTGTAGTAATCTCTTGGTTTGTTTTAATAATCTTACAAGTTTCACAGGTAGACATCAACTCTACTGCATTCTTCTTCAATCTAAGGCACCAAAGTATAAGTTTCAAATGATGGTACATTTTATTGTTCCATGTGGTTTTGTGAGCCCTTGGTGTTTGATACTTGATGGGCTTTCATTTGAGGGGTAGAGATGACATATGTGGTCTCACATGTTGGGGAGATTGTTAAGGCACATAAGAGTATTTTGTTTAGTCTAATAATTATAAAATATGTTGCTGCAGAAATATCTAGTGGTTATCCTTTACACATTATCTCAAATTTTTGAGTCGAAAATGAATTTGTTTATTAATATATATCACACTCCTTGATATCTAATACTTTATAAATGATATGCAACACACTCATTAGATGATTGTTAATTTGTCTTGCTGAAAAGTTAATCGATTTCTTTTTGAACTTTAGGATACATGCAAAGAAAAAGCAAAAATTGAAGTCGCTAATAAGCTGGGTGCGCCAGGGGAGCTGGACCCAAAGAAGGCACTTGACTCCTCTGTTTTGAACAATTCTTCTGTAGTTGTCGAAGAATCTTCAACAGAGTCCGCAAAACCAGTTGAAGAAACACAGCCTGAACAGGATCACAAAGAGGCTGACATTGCAGGTCAAGATAAGCTTCTCAAGAAGCCAGACAAGCTTCTTCCATGTCCTCGCTGCAACAGTATGGACACCAAGTTCTGTTATTACAATAATTACAATGTCAACCAACCAAGACACTTCTGTAAGAACTGTCAAAGATATTGGACCGCAGGAGGATCAATGAGGAATGTTCCTGTGGGTGCTGGAAGGCGAAAAAACAAACACACTGGATCAGGCTACCGTCATACAGTGATTACACCTGATTCATTGCCATCAGTTCAAGTAGATGGTCCTGATCTAATTGATCCTAAACCCTTGTCGCCCTTCAAGGTTAATGGCACTATACTAAAGTTTGGACCAGAAGCTCCTCTCTGTGATTCCATGGCTTCCATACTAAACCTTGGAGAGCAGAACTTAGCTTCACAGCTGGACTTTACTACCGGTGCGGAGAACAGAGAGGAAACTTCATGCTCATCAGCCTGTAAGCCCAAAGAAAATGGTTTCCCTGAAAAAACACAACAAAATCCCATGAATTCATACTGTAATGGAATTACACCTTTGCCTCAAATACAATATTTCCCAGGGCCTCCTTGGGCAAGTCACTGGAATCCAGGATGGAACAATTTTGCTGCTGCCATGGCAGCAACTGGGTGCTCTCCTGAACTTCTTCCTGTTCAAGACAATGGCATTCTTTGGCATCAACCGGCATTGATTACTTCTTCTTTCTGTCCTCATCCTCCTCTTCCATTTCCATTCATATCTCCTTCATTTTGGGGTTGGACTGGAGGACCATGGAATCTACCATGGCTAGGAAGTAGTAATGGAGTATCACTGTCATCCTCCAAAAGCACCAGTTACTGTTCAGGAAATGGTTCTCCAACCTTAGGCAAGCATTCCAGGGAGGAGAAGACAGAGAAGTCCCTGTGGATTCCCAAGACCCTGAGAATCGACGACCCAGATGAAGCTGCAAAGAGCTCAATTTTCGCTACTCTCGGCATCAAACATGATGAAGTTAGTAAGTTCAAAGCTTTCTCATCCAGTAATGGAAATGGAAAGGGAGATTCTTCAAAGACCGCACTAGCATTGCATGCCAATCCAGCTGCACTGTCTCGATCTCGATCTTTTCAGGAGATTATATCATAAGCTGTTACTGCTTAGATCTGAAAATTATGTTCTGTAATTGTAGATAGAGCTATCTTCAGCTTCAGTAAGGAAGCTATTCTGAGTTGTTTTTGGACGATCAAAAGCTCCCATGGAATGGCTGAGACCTTTCTGCTGTTCTCTGCAATTTTGGATGTAGTTATGCTGTAAATTATGATAATAATGTTCCATAATTCTGTCTGATGCCATGGCTTGCAATAATAATGTTTTTTTTTTTTTGTTTTAAGGCATTCAAGATGTTGTTTTCCTGATTTATTATAAGGAACCAATTAAAATATAAATAGCAAGTTAAATTAGATTAAACTCAATATTTAAGTGAGAAATTGATCTAGAGTTATGGCGTTACTCCTAATCATCAAAATATATAATCAATCAGAATTATGGTATTGTGGATTGAGGATTCGATTAGGGAGAGATTATTCTGTGTGGAGACTGGATGCAGAATGTCGTTCGGAAATCAATCAGAATGCGTCATGTCAGTGATATTGAGCTGCCGTATCGAATGAAGGGTTGGCATGATGCATTCTGATTGATCTCCGGATTGTGGTCGGCTTTTCGTTTAGGACGGTTTTCTTATTATTTTTTTTAAATTAACTGTAATTTTCAATCTACCTGGATAGTTTAGGTAAAATTGCAAGATTTAAACTATTTGTTACTTGCGACGATTTTAATTGGGTAGTAATGCAATTGTAATTTGTTGGATTTTGGACCTTGCAATTTGTATTTAGGAAGGTTCTTAAATGCAAAAGAGGCCAAAAAGTTTTTGTTCCGTTGCCGGGACTTGAACGCGGGTCTCTCGGGTGAGAGCCGAGTATCCTAACCAACTAGACTACAACGGAGTTGTTAGCATGTTTAGTTAATATTATTTATATATTTAAATTTAGCATGCAAATAAAATTTTTAATTAGAATTTTAGCATCCCTTGGAAAAATGTGGCTTGTTTGTTTGAATTTTTTCCGTATTAAAATCAATAAAAATAATAATAAATTCAACTTCCACTCAAATTTTTTTTGTCTGATATGTTTCATCTACTCTAACATCCACTCAATTTTATTCACTCGGTTTAACAACAATTGATCCTACAATTACTAATATTTAATGAAGTCCATTTGAGTAAGCCAATATCAATGATTATTCTCAAGGTTTGTAAGATCGGATTGGATCAGCTGATTCAACCCTTTGAACAGTCAATCGGTCAGCCGGTTGGTTCGGATCGCGGCTCGTAAGAAACTGGCCAAAAATGGTCAAACCGATGGTTGGACCATAGAACCGGAGAACCGGTGTAGGTTTTTAAAAAACTATTAGTTATATTTTTAAACGAAAATTTTTTACTACATTTTAAAATCACAATTAGCTTTATTTCTTTAAATCTCATTAATTATCACTGTAATTAAATTATTTGATATTTATAAATATAATATAATTAAACTATATGTCTAATAATTTAATTATAGTGTATAATTGTATTCATCAATTAAATTTAATTAAATTATTTAATAATTTAATTATATCAAGAGATAATATGTGATTTAAAATAAAAAACACTGTGTAATATAAATATATAATTATATTAGAATAATTGAGAAAAAATTTTTTAGTTAGATTTTCATATTATTATGAATTGGAATTCTTAGAATTATGATGTTTTTAAGGTTAGGTTGTCATAGTATTATATTTTATTAGTCTTTAATAATATTATTATTTATTACATCATCCGGTTTGATTCCGATGGGTCGAATCATGAACCTCTTTTTCTTCTGGTTCGTTATCTGGTCCAGTTTTCAGTCTTCATTATTCTTTATATCACGTTCCATATTTTATTTCTATATTTAATGGCTTTTTATAAATTCAATTTTTAAAATTGCTCTATAATTTGGAACTAAATTTCACACTAAAAATATGAAAAATTTGAAACAGCTTTGATTTTGTCCTCTTTTAAGAAACCATTTTTTTAATTTTGAAACGACATTGTCCCCGATTGATATTTTTTTTGTGACATTCGAGCCAATTAAGACGAACTCATGCACATAACACATATGCAAGCTTCAAATCCAAGACCTCTTGGTTGATATCTAAAGCTCCCAACCAACCGATCAAGATGAGCTGCATCCAATGTGAATTTTTACCCCCCATTTTCTTGTTCATATTTCTCTTTTTCCCCTCATCCTCTCCTAACACCACTCTCTCAAGCAAATTTTTTTCTTTTCATTTTATTATAAGCTAATTAACTTCAAGGTACTGTTGTGAGTAGGAAAAATTATTACGTGCGGAGTCCGGATGACATCGAGACTCCAATCAAGCAAAAACACGTGGTCTTTTTTCTCTCTTATACACATTGTGTACAAGAGAAAAAAAATGCATGTCTTCACATGATTGGAGTCTGAACAAAAGGCTGCATCCGGACTCTGTACGTAATAATCTCTCTGAGTATATCTTGCTTCCTACTTTCATCAATCATTAATTTTTCTTTGAAGAAGTTTTGCAATATTAGCAAGCACAATTGTTGCTAGCTCAACCGGCGACAAATATGTTTTGATTTTTTTTTTAAATTCGGTTTATTTAAAAAAAAATAAATAATAAATTTGAAATTTTAGCCCACTAAAATCTAAATGCAAAATTTTCCAATACATCATGTATAATTCCATTATAGACCATATAATTGTCTTTAAGGAATAGCAAACGAAAAAAAAAAAAAATCATTTTTTTATATTTGTATTTTTAATTTAGGCAATATAATTAAATTATAGAATCTTTGTTTTATTTATGTTCGATTTTTTTTAATGAAAAAACCTTACGGAAATAGTCTACACGTTAAAATAGATGAAAAATACACGTCTTTAAAGACTCAAAAGCTCACTAAAATACAATAATTGAAATAAAACCTAAGAGCCTCAATATCCATATAAATACAAAACCAAGAAAAAACAAAAGGAAGGCCGGCTCAAACAGAAACCAACAAAGAAGGAGACAGAAGAAAACACAAAAAGCCTAGCAGTCAACCATAACATTTAGAGTAAAAGTGCCATCCAAATTCGAAGACCAACCCGCACAAAACTAAAGGAAAGAAACTACACCTAAAAGGAGAGATGAAAACCCCACCAACCATAAAAAAGAATTCTTCTAAAGCAATAGTCACCAAACCAAACACAAAAAAGTTAATTTTGGATTTCATGTTTCTTCGTTTACCCACCCGAACGATAGTACATCGCATACCACCATCCTGTTCAAACACTTCCTTTTCATCATCTTTAGAAGGAGAAGATGAAGAGCCTTCAAGCCAATCAATTCGCTCCTTAATATTTTCTCCAGATCTGACTCCCACATGAGTATACAAGACATTAGCAAAAAGTAAAGCAACTGGAACAGCAACAAGCTGTTCATTCACTCCCAATCCCATAGAGGAGACCAGCAAGCATCATAGGAGAAACAACAGAAGGATCAAACTCACTAGAATCAATGTTCATCACCCTCATATTAATAACACAAAGTTCATTATCACTCACACTCATCAATGTATTACCAAAAACATTTTGAGCCACATTAAATTCATTCGAAGAAGGGTCAACAACCACAACACCATGATACACATTACATTAATGCGAAGAAGGCTCAATTAACAGCCACTGCCCCGATCATGTCGGGGATCAACGATTCATTTCCAACTAAAGAGGATTCAATGTCAATATCAACAAGAGCGACAGAAGGAACAAACTCTCCCGACTGCAAGGGTAAAGCCTTCTCAGGGAAAACAACATCAACTATGGGGTTCTCACCCAAAGCAATAGGGACCGCAATAACAACATTTTTATCTCCCCCATCCAAATCAAAACCAACTACATTAGGCATAGAAATATTAGCTAAAGGAGGATTAACAACTTCAATAGTGATTGCCACTTTAACAGAAGGAGCAACACCCAAAATCGGATATAGGATTGGACAACAATTCTTAGAATGACCCAAAGATTTACAATGAAAGCAATACAGAAGAAATTCATCTATTTCAACCGATTGAGCATAACCACAAGTCTCCAACCCAAGCCAAACTTGAGAAGCGTAACATTCCGTAACATCTAATTCCACTAATATGCTTGCCACATTGGGTCTCGAGCAATTAACAGTCGCATATACGTTCTCAAAGTTCTACCAAATAGCGACCCCAAACCATGTAGAATCCATGGGGAGAAAAGATGAGGACACAGATAGAGAATAGAAACCCAAATAAGGACAATGTGAGATTCCACATTATATGTCAAAATATGGGGTCCATTTGAAAAGCTTCATGAAGCAGCTGCACATGAAATAGGAGCGATGAGAGAAAACCTACAATAATCTAAGTCATTGACAAACTTAATCAACACATTTTTAGAATTCAGTAAAGTAACCGAAAAATTCCCAACAAGCTTTAAATTAAAGAAAAATTTGTTAATTAAGTCAAGCGGCCAGCGACGGCCGGAAAATTTTCCGACTAAAGCAAACTCGAAAGTCAAAGCGAGATACCCCATTTCCTCATCAGAGATAAACAAAGCCGACAAACCATGATGAAAAGAAACTTTAAGCAGGGAAAAATCCGATGAAGCCGACTCACCTGATAAAACATCCCCAATGGCAGCGGCAGACGCAGGCGGAAGGCCCAACAACCATCGCCAAAAACAATGGGACCACTTGCGGCTTTGATTTGTGCCGGAGGTGCCAAGGTCAAGCGAATGGAGGTGTCGACGGAGGCGGACGCTGAACGCTATGCTCGACAGGGGAGGTAGAGACTGAAGAATGGGGACTTCCGCCTGGTCGTTCTTGCGAACAGAGAGATGCTACAGTACCTTATCGATTTATTTATGTTCGAATTTAATAAGGGAAAGGAAAAAAAAGGGTAGTCATGTAATATTAATATTTTGGTGTTAGATATGTAAATAGCATAAAATAAAGTGATATGCATGTAAACACCCCTCCCCCCCCCAAAAAAAAAAAAAGGACTTGTAAATTTCAAAATTATTAATAGGAAATACAAAATTAAAAGGATCGTTTTGAGTCCAATTGATCTAATTCAAGAAAATAATTTTGAACTCAGCTTTTGATCAAAACTATTAAGAAAACCTCAAATTGATTATTATTTTTAATCACAACTAATTAAATGAAAATAACAAATTTATTATTTAATTTTTTTTAATCTACATGCTATCAAAATATAAATACATTCCATGTAGCAAAAGTTGTTAAATCCCTCAAATAAATTTATTTTTATGGTAAAATCTTAAAATGAAGAATATCAAATGAGTACATAAAATTTTAGAAATAATAAAATCACAAAAAAAAAAAAAAAACATCTTTGAAGCTCTTCACATAAATTGTGTCAAAATGTAATATATTTCATTTGAAATAGCTTTATGCCTCTTCTCCCATGCCATAGTAATCCCTTAGGAACTTCTCACACATTGGTAAAGGCTCATCCTTGAGGAAGGCAAGAGAGTTGGCAAACCTAGCATTGTTGCTCATGCCGGTGTTTGTCGAGAGCACGACTTGCGCCCTATCTCTTCCATCATTGATCTTGTTGCAATTCTCCAATGGGCTCTCGACGAGCACAACCTCACAAATTTCCTCCTCGTGATCATCTGCCACCTCAATTTTGTAGTTGCCGGTGGAATCCGTCACACCATAGCTGGTGTGCTCGATATTTCCTGTTGCGAAGTGTGTGCACTCGACCTTAATCGTAGCCCCTATCATCATATAAAATTTAGATTCATGCATAATTGCTATATTTTTTTTTTCGAGTCGCATAGTTATATACGATTGAATTTACCTGTGATGTATTCGGTGATATTTGTTTCAAAGCCAGCATGACAATTGTCACAGTAAACACGCCCCACAACAGAGAAGACAGGGCTATTGGCTGAAGCCACCAAGGCGATGGAGGAGAAGAGGCAGAGGGCAACGATGAACACGATCTTCGCCATAACTTATTATTTTCGGATTCTTTTGCGTCTTCTCCTCTAATTTGAGAATGGACAAGTTTGATTGATTTTTATAGATTCAAGAAATGAAATTATCAACAACTTCTTACCATTGAATTTTTTATTTTTAGGAGAGAGAGAGAGAGAGAGAGAGAGAGAGAGAGAGAGAGAGAGAGAGAGAGAGAGAGATTTGAAAAATGGATGGATAGAAAGGCTTGCTTAACCGAGTTTATTGGGTTGTATCATTCTCGCTATATTTAGACATATTTAGTTTCTTGTTTCATTTAGAGTTGTATTTTAACAAAAAAAAAAAAGAGTTGCATCATAATATTCTCACTTGAATTTAATTTGAATGGATTTACAGCCATCAAAGCTGTTTTAAGATCAGTGCTAAGTAAATTCTTATTGATTAATTGTAAAATTAATCAGGATTAAATTTCCCAAAATTTCTCCTTAATCATGTATTCTAATTAAGAGCCCAACCGACCATTTATTCAGTTTATTTGAGGATAAGTACTGACTTTAAAATTCGTGCATACTTTATCATAGTTACATTATATTTATTCTAATTTCTCCGTATAATTATTTTATACTAAAAAATTGTCTTAAGAAGCATTAAGAAAATCATCTCAAATGAAGCCCGAAGTGATGGTTAAGGAGAATCATTTGAATATGACATTAGACTTTCTCGTTGATAACTGCCGACAAATAGACATAAACAGGGCCATGATTTATGAATATATAAAGCAAGCTAAGTTCTCATGCATGGTATAGACTTCAGCCCATTATCTTGGTACTGTAGTTCTGTGAAATTGCTTGCAGGTTATCATGTGTTCTCTCTTTTGCAACAAGTAGGCGTAGCATTCTATATTTATTATGGATGTCAATATTTGACTTGATTCGGACCTGTTCTGAAAAATTTTGGATCAGGTAAACCTGTTTGTCATACAGGTCGGGTTTGGGTTCAACAAGCTAACTGGTTTCAAAAATCAGGTTGGGTTTGGGTTATTGATGCCGAAACTCGAAAGCGACTCGGATCCGACCTCCAGCTCTGCGCTTGCGACATATCTTTGCCTCTACCGCGCTCGCGACCATGCAGACCATTAGCAGAGCTCGCCCTCCTGCAGCCCTGCCATCCCACGCTTGAGCCCACACTCATACTCGCTTGACTCCCGCCGTTCCGCTCACTTGCGTAGGACGTTGGCCACGCTCAAGACGCTGGACTCGCTCGCCCTCTCGCCGTATTGCTCTCACATGATGTGTTTGCACCCGAACTGTGCCCTCACCAAGTGGTCCAAGCCTGCTCCTCCGCTCCCGCACCCTAGCTCGCTCACCCGCCAGTCGCGACCGCGCTCGTGTGTTCTCACTCGACCATAAAAATTTAGGTTAGCGGGTTGGGTTGGGTCAACCCGGTAACCTAGTGGCCCGGGTCCGGGTTTGAAGTTTCGACTCGTTTACAGAACAAAGTCGGGTTTGGTCAACCTGTTTGAACCTGGGTTAATTCTGGGTTCAACCCGAACCCGACCCGCATGCCCGTTTTGTAATATTTACAACCAGATTAACTTAGCGTAAAATACTTGCTATGAGAAAATTAGCAATGAACTCTGTTATAAATTAAGCAGTCGAAAATTAATGGTCTTGATGATATTTGAGAAGATTTATCCTACCACATGCTGGGAAGTAAAATCATGCAAATAAACAAACAAGAAAGGAAAACAATAGAAAAGAAAACGAGGATTTAACATGAAAAATTTTGATACAAAGAAAAAACTACTATACTACACGTCTACACCACACCAAGAAATCCACTATGAAAAATTAGAAGAAATTGTACATATCTCATCTCTCCCATTCTCCACTTATCTATCTTCATTTACATACAGAAATAATAAAAAAAAAGATGCTTTTCAATACAACAAAGGGTAAAACCATTGAAGTTAAACAAGAAAAAATAAAAAGAAGAAGAAAAATTGCTCAACCTAGCTCATAGCACCATGGCATCAGGCAGGGGCGGAACCGACCTTAATTTTCAGGGGGGGCAAACTTATAAGTGAAGATATATATATAATGAGAATTAATCTTAAACAAAATTAGGTTGAAATATGGATGATTTGTTTGCAAAAAAAAAAAATCAAAATGGTGTAATTGATTAATCATTCAATTTCTACAAAATGTATGTTGGAGTTGCCTTGAATTTGGCTCGATCTCTATTTATTCATATCTTTGATATTTGTACGCTTTTCAGATATGTCGGGGGTCCAAAGGGCTAGCACCCCGTGATGGGGTTCGACCTGCCCGGTCAGGTCGAGGGGTCAAGGGGCAGCGCATCTGCCGGAGCTGCCCCCGGAACAAATTTTGTTTGTAAGGATATTTTTGGATTCTCTTTAATATTCATCTTTGTATTTGACAATTGCCTAAAGACCATAGTATTTTAAAATGTTTATAGGGGCAATTGCCTAAAAACCCTTATAATAACATCTGCACATTTACCAGAGTTATCTAAAACCTTCAAGTAAACAGTCTATCAAACATCTATGAAATTTAAAACATCAATATACAATGACATTAAGCCAAATAAATCAATGTAGGTCCAACAAGGTCTTAAACTTAATAATAATAATAATAATAATATAATAGTAATAATAATAATAATAATAAAACACTCTTTCTTTTCTTCATAAGGAAAGAGAATACAGTTTGTATTTATTTACTGCTTATATATAACAGAAATATAAAGATAGAGATATGTACAATAAATTTCAAGCAGAGGAATCATTTGAAAGGCAAATTATTAGGTCCGGTCACTTGACAGAGAGATACATTCGGATTTCTCTTTGTCTACAGTAAAAGCACAGTAAAAGCGCAGCTGCTATAGTAACTGCGCTTTTACTGTAGACAGAGAGAAATCCGAATTTATCTCTCTGTGAAGTGACCAGATGCAATAATTCACCCATTTGAAGAGGACTTTGGACTTTTGTTAATTTTAACAGCTTATAAAAGTACATAAACAAGCCCATGATTCATGAATATGACTGGTTTCATTTTCATTATAAGTAAAAAAACTTAACTAAAAACAAGCCTATTTCTCATTTATGATACAGACTTCAAATGATTAACTCGAAAATTATCAAAATGGTCACTTGACTTTTTATGAAGGACTAAAATGATCATCAACTATATTAAATGATCATTTTAATCCCAAAAATCCTTAAAAAAGAACTAAAATAGTCACACGGTGGAACTATTTTGATTCTTCTAAAAGAGTTGAAAGACCAAAAAGATCATTAATATAGTTGGAGACAATTTTAAATTTTCATGAAAAATCAAAGGTCCATTTTAATCGTTTTCTCATTTATCAACTTATCTTCAACTCAAATAATTTTATATTGGTCATATAAAATATTTGATTGAAATTATATTATGTAATATAAAATAAAATCATTGTCATTCTCTTTGTTTAAATAATATAACATATGCTATTTATATTATTAAATTTGTGCCAGATTCAAGATTTTTATTATTTGTTTGAAAAAAATAAAATAGTGATATAGTAGATTTTTAAAAAATAATTTAGAGATATAAAAAATGAATTCTAATATATTTGAAGAAATTATATGAATGATTCTAAATTAACATATTATAAGTGCTATTGATTAGAGTTAAATTTTGAGTAGAATTAAAATAACTTAGCATTCCATCATAGATTGAAAGCAATTTAAGTGTTGCTTGGGATAGCTTTTGATCACTGTTTTTCTATTGCTTTCAAGAAAAATTTGTACTAAAAAGTTGCCGATGAAAGCAGTAAGAAAATTAGGCAATGAAATTTAATGTTAACATAATTACCTCCTCTAATTCTGATCAAATGATTGCAACAAAACATAGAGAGCTTCATTAGAGCTGAAGAGGGAGTTCACATCGTTGTTAACAAAATTCATGCAGTGAAAGAACTCTAAGATAGAGATTGAAGGCCTCACCATCCATAAGAAAAAAAAAACTTATTAGAAATCTTAGAGGAAATTCCCTATAAAAGTTTCAATAAGAAACATTTATCATCACATTAAGATTTATATTCTTTTGTGAACATAAATCTCAATATAAAAATGATTGACAATAATTATTACTTAACATATTTTTTTATATGAAATTCCATAAGATTTCTATCCCCAAAGCTTCTCCTCTGACAAAACTGACTACCTAAGTTGCTCCAACACCTAAGAAATCAATGAAAGGTAAGCTCATCTTCTCCCTTTCATGGCTGACCACTGTTCCTGCTGCTGAAGCTTCAGATTTTCCATCAGAGCCTAAAAGTTTTTTAATGAAAAATTCTAAGTTTAAAATCAAATTTAAATGATTTCTATGAAGAAAAATCTCGACAAGCTAGCTTACCAGTGAGAAATGAATTCTCAGGAAATTTGTCACAGTTGAAGAACAGAGAAAGATGAAACTTTCTTGAGCTGGTGCACTCGTTACTTGAATTACTATTATTATTATTATTTTTCTCCATTTTTAGTGAAGATTTGAAAGAGGAAGTTAAAGATTTTCTACGTTTATAAGCATTAGAAATCTCTCTCTGTCTTCTTGCCATTATCACATGCCAGTGATTCTTTACAGCATTGTCTGTTCTTCCTGGAAAAAGTCTGGAAATAAATGCCCATTTGTTGCCATGGAACTTATGAGCTGAAAGAAGCCTTTCTTCCTCCTCCTCAGTAAAGGCCTTTCTGTTTATTCTTGGATCCAACTGATTGAACCATCTCAATCTGCAGCTCTTGCCTGGAACAAGTTGAAAAGAATTTGTTAATATCATTAAGCATCATTTATCAATAATTCACTCAATTACATGAAACTAATAGACTATAGACATAATTAGGTTATGTTTGGGATGGCGTTCTTACTGTTTTTTGTACTAAAAATTTGATTTAAGAAACAGTAATAAAGTCCTCATTTTATATCCAAAAGATTAAATGTTTATGTAATGAATATTTGGTGATATTTTTAGGAAAAAAATTAGCTTAGGATCTGATTAATTATTTTATCATGATAGAGTCTCAAAGTTGTTAGATTTTTTTTAGATTCTTAGAATAAATTTAATGAATATTAATTTCTTACACTAATCTTAAAGTTAATCTAAAATTTTTAAAATCCATCTTGTCTTAAATTCTCTCCTGAAAGGGACTAATGATTCAAGAGAGTAAAAAACAACATTAATCTATAGAAATATTTCTCTTTATCAAGATTATGTTGAATTTAGTATCATATCATATATTTGAAATATTTATTAATGAAAAAATATTTCAAATAGAAGATGATGTATACCTGATCTTCCAACCAGCTTCTCTGCAATGAGATTCCAGTTCTGAGGGCCATACTGAGCAACAAGCTCCTTAAGCTTAACATCCTCGCCAGGTCTCCAATGGCCTCTTACACAGAGCTTGGAATTCACATTATGAAGCTCTCTAGTTTCCATCTCCTCACTAACAAGACTATCAAAGCCTCTGCTTTGCTGCTGCTCCTCTCACCTTCTAAGCATATCTAAGTAGAGAAGATTTGAAAGGAAAATAGGAGAGAGACTTAAGAATCCTCTCAGGTTTTACAAAAAAGGAAGGAGCTTTAAGCTTTGGTCATGAAACCTCGAATTCATGAAACTCCACAAACAAAGACAAAGTAAACAGTTCTGAGACAATGAGGCTTTGAACTTCGAGAAAGTTGCAGGTTTTAAGAAAGGGAGGAGGAGAACCGAAGAGGCAAAGGAGAGAGAAACAGTCTCGGTGAGAGCATAACAGGCACGGGTCTCTCTTTCTATCTCTCTGTCTTCTGCGTTTTCTCTGTCTCTTCTCTGTTTTCTCAGCGGGTTGTTTGGTTTAAAAGGGAACCGCCCGTGTGATTTTGGAGTTCGGTCTGCTCTTAATTTAAGTAAACATATATTAGTGCTGGTTTTGTCTCTTTCTGTCTTGACAAAAGCACCATGGCTTTCTATCTAGTTTTCATGAAAGGTTCTTCTAAATAAAATTGACAAAATTATGGATCAAATTCAATTGACATAACTCTAGAATAACTTAATAATGATTTATTAGGCAAGTCATTGATATGTAAAAAAAAAATTTCATGGTGGTATAGACAGAGCCTTTATGACTTCGGAGTTATCAACAATCGATAGTTTATTTCATCGTTCACCTCATAGAAGGGGGACTAGCAACACATATGTTGACATATGCCTTAATGCTAGCGGAAAGTGTTGGCATTAGTGGTGATGATTGGTGACGGTGGGTGTAGGCCTTGGTGGCGAAAACGTATGTTAGCTTGTGGGTGATGGCAAGTGTTAAACTTGATGATGGTGGGTGTTTAACTTATTGGCGATGACTATCATTAATATTATTGGTGACAACGGACATTAATATTAATGGTGATAGCGGGTATCTACTTTGGTAGTGATGAAAAACATCAATGTTGTTTGCAATGATAAACATCAATATTATTAGTGAAGACAAATGCTGGCCCTATTGGTGATGCTAAATATTGATGTTATTGGTGATGATGAGCTTCAACATTATTGATAATGATGAGTATTAACAATATTAATGACTATGAGCTTCATTATCATTAGCAATGACATATATCAATGTTGGTAGTACTGGAGAGCGCTGATGTTATTGATGACATTGGATGTTAGTTGTATATTCGCCCAGGCCTTCATAACTACTTAGGAGGTTGCTGACAAATCATAGTAACGAAACTTGCCTCCCACAGAGAGATTATTAGGTGCGGAGTGCGGATGAGGAGAACCGTCCGCCCAAGCCTTATTCCGCGCTAGGTACTGACACTCGGTACCGTTGGATACCGCTGGGTACCGTTAGGTACCCATGTTTGTGCAATTGTGCGGACGGTGCACACTCCGCACCTAATAATTTTTCCTCAAAGGGACCCACCTAAAGAACTCTCCTAACGATTTGAGAGAAACCATTTACCCTAGCTCCTAGGGAACTTTGCCTAGAGTGATCAATAGATGCTAGTCTCCCAGAACAACCAAGGAACTCTCCCTCTATGGAGGGATTTAGGGATTCCTCTCCAAGCTAGCAGCTGGACACTTGCCATGTAACTGAACAACAACCTCAGTAACTTGCTCCCCCTTAGAGTGATCTTGGGCGCTCACTCTCTCCTAGAGTAACTAAAAGCAGAACTCAATTACAATACTACAATAGATACAACCAATATGTAACCGACACTTGTACTGCACACACCACGTAGCTCTATAAGGTTGTATCATACAGATATACAATAATAAAGAAATCATGCAGAAGTATCTTCTTCTTCATCTTCTTCCTGTATACATTCTTGAGTGAATGCTTCTCAAGAACTTAACACCTATATGTTGTAGTATTGTAATTGAGTTATGCTTTTAGTGACCATCCTTACTAGTCTCAGTTACAAGAAAGAGCCAACTCTAGTACCCTTTATCTAACTTGCCACGGCCAACAAACTCTGAGCTCTCCATCCATATGACAACATCTCACTCGTCTTTTATCCTCAAGGCTATTCAGACTCTCTTACACAAGTCGCTGGCAATATCAATAAGTCAATCCCCTTATCTCAGCAGTTGCTTACATACTCCTCCATGTCTACTCGTCTACCCACCACCATCGAGCTCACTCAAAGACAACTCGTCATAATTCTTCAAAACTCACCTTCCTTCGACCAACCGAGGGTTGACACGTGCCGTAGGGTCATGTGTGGTATTATAGGGGTATCTTGTACAACATTGCATTTTTTCACTTTTATTTTTTTATAGTCTTTTCTATAACCCTCATAATCTTATAACTAAGAGGTGTTGCGAAACAATTTGAAACCAAAGCTAAATCTTTAATTGATTTTAGTGAATTCTTCCGAACGGAGTAGCTTTCAGTAAATTACTAATTAATCCTTCTAATATTCACGTTACCGAAAGTTAAATTTATTCTTAATTAATATAACGCTATTCAGACGGCTATAACTTTTTGTTAAAATAGTTGTAAAGTTATTATGAGAAAAATAACTCTTTTTTGAAAGCTGTTATAAAAAATAACTTCTTAGCACGAAATTTCTTGAAAGCAACAAGAAAATAATAGCTAAATAAATTAGTTGTTACGGTCTAAAGAGCAAAGTAATAAGAAAGTTATCCCAAACAAACTGGCTATAATAACAATTTTAAAAAATCAATATAAAGTTTTATATTTTATAAAATTTTTAAACAAAATTATGACTATAATTCGTATTTATTGTAGTAATTTTTATAGCAGATATATTTTTTTCTTTATTTTATTTGTTTTACACCCAATTTACAACAAATCAACTTGTTCCTATAGCGTTAAACTTTTTAGAAAAAAAAAAAGCCAGAAAATCCTAATATAATTTCTATTAGGAAAGACTTGAAAATTATTTTATTTGCTTTAAGATTAGTGTAATACAAAATTTTCATATCAACAGTAATATTTAAGTCCATGCTGATGTAAATTTTTATTTTTTAAAACTTAATTCCTTTTCTTAAGCATGATCCTTAGCAATTATTGGTTTCAAGAAAATTCAACTTATTATTAAAAAAATATTCCCTTTTTCTTTCATTAATAAATAATTAATCAAAAGAAAGGAGTTAATGACAAGAGATTAGGAACAAAAGCACTTTTCCTAACGCATTAATTTAGACCTAAACGGCTAAGTTTTTGGCATGCATTAGTTGTTAATGAATTGAGCCCCACAAAAGAGAAAATGAGCCTCATGGGATTGATCAAGAGACAAATTGGCAAGTTTGATGTACCTATTATAATTATTAGTCAATATCAAAAGGGATAGATGCAAATATTTTATTTATATGAAAAGCATATTTGAGTAATTATATAAATTATATAATTGCAAATAGTAAAGTAATTAGTGTGAGGAAATGTCCATTATGATTGAATGATGCTATTTGTTAAGCTTTAAATCCTACATATATGGGAGATGTTGTGATTTTTTTTTTTGCATAAGTGGGTGCATATATTAAAATCTTAATTAAAAAATGCTTAATTAAAATATTATTAAAATTTTAAGTTAAAATAGCATTTAAATCTTGACAATCATTATTCATAGAAAATAATTATATGGAGAACAAGAATTTTAACCTTTAATGCATCATTAATTAAAATATAAGGGTTTTTCTTCTAAATCGCTAGGCAAAATGAAGCTTTAATAACCAATGTAGATGCAAGGTATAATGAATCAAAATTGTGAAAATAATTTTGAAAATGAAAGTATGGAGAATATGGGCTGGAGCACTACGACGTTGGGCTACCAAGTGCAATGGCGTCGGGAAAGCATCGCTGTGGTACTAAGCTATTTGTTTGACAATGACTATGAGAGATGCATGCAGCGTCAGATTGGGAGCACTATGGTTTTGAGCACTAAAAAATATTTTTTAATAAAAATTCTCAACTCAGCCATTCCTCTATAAGGAAAGGAAGAGAGGAGGAGAGGAAGATGGGAGGAGGAGGAGAGAGAAGAGAGATTGTTCGGGTCATAATAGTATCTATAATTGCATGCATTTATATAAGAACATATGAATTGAATGATAAATAAATTAATTGATATGGAATTGATAGAACAAATATTAAAATTGATATAATATAGCATAACATGTGACATGAACACTGATAGATATTGATAACTATATTGATACAACATACTGATATGACACACTGATACATGACATATTGATAGAAGCCGATAATAGAATCATTGCCATGAATATTATTAATAGATAAGCGATGAATGTTTTTACTATACAACACTTGATATGATTTTATAGACTTTTATTGATTTTCTTCATATTCATATGCTTAGTGTGATGCTTATGGTCTACTAATCATATTGGTTCTTATAGTGATTTTATATATTATTTACTATATATGCTTATGATTATTGATTTTATGAAAATTGAGATGAGCGTGCATATTGATTCCCAAGATCTCGCATTAAAAGCATTGGTAGTTTTGGGTTTTGTTCGACTTTGCAACTCATTATATGGATTTTATTGATTTTAGGTCAAAAAAGGGGTTAGGATCCTGTAGAATGAGTATGATCAGTGTTTCTAGGTTTTATTTTATTTTGTATTTCTTTTATTCTTTTACAATCAAAAGCTTAAAGATAGATCAATGACTTTGCAAGCTCATGATGTGAATATTATTGATTTCAGGTCAAGAAATGGATCAGGATCCTGCACAATGAGCCCGATCAATGTTTCTAAGTTTTATTTTATTTTATATTTTGTTTTATTCTTTTGCAGTCAGAAGCTTAAAGATAGATCACTGTATTGAATGATCTCCTAGCTATTGTAAGTTGCATTTTGAAAGAGTAAATATAAAATTTTATTTTGATGTATATGATTTATATTGGATTTCGTTGGAATTATTAAATTAATAGATAATTAATAATCTGTTATAATTAAGAAGACATAAAATATACAATTCTTCCAATTTAAATTTTAGAGCGTCACACAAGATAGGAAGGCCCCTCTTGCATTTCATCAAGCAAGCCTCTATTAGATGCTGATTTGAAAAAAAAAAAAAAGTTAGGCAATTTTATTACTACAATTATTATTTATAATTATGATTTGATTGTTAGAAGTAAATTATTAGCTAATTATGAGTTGTTATTAGCTAAGCATTGGTTATAACTAACTAATTATGAGCTGATAAATCTCTATAAATTTATGCATGAATAAAGATCAAGCCTAATGAAAATAACACAACATATATTTTCTCAATTTTCTCTTTTATATCTTCCACCAAAACCTCCATTAAATTAACCTTAATTTTCAACAAAAGCATCTATCACCTCTATTACATTATATTAGAGATTTGGATTCCTTCCAAGACAAATTTGCATTGATGAAAGCCTTCAGAAATCAGAACTGCAGATTTCAGCTGAAAAAATTGCTAAACTTGGTTGAACTAAACTGTGATAAGATAGCAATCAACTTAAACAATAAATAAAATTTGCAAGAAGTTAACTTGTAATAATAATTAAAAAATTGTTCACTCTCACTCTTACAAACTAGTTTTCAACCTTGTCTGAGCATCCATGCATCACATCTTTTGCCTATAACAACAACAACAACAACATCAAGCCTTTATCCAACATCCACTACGTGGGTCGGCCACATCGTCATTGCCGTTGCCAGGTCTCAAGCCTTGGATGAGAGAGTGGAGGGTTGAGTTAGATCATCTCCAACCGTACTGCATACCACCGTTGCAGTCGGCCATTCGGTCCATTCGAACTTCAAATCTCATGCCAAAGTTCGGCTGGTGAACAACGCGATACCAAAATTGGGCTACGAGAAGCACGTGAAAGCGGAGAAAAGTGTGGTAAAGAGTAGAAAATTGTTACCATCGCAGGAAATGCGCGAAAAAAGAGAGAAAATGTTGTTTGATTGGAGATGAATTACTGCATTTTGGAGTGGAAAATGAGTTTTATAGTTGAAGATGCCCTTAGGTAGTCAACAACAAGCATAAACTTATCGATTAATCATGACATGAATCCTTTAATACATCTTTTACCTGAAAGAACAAAATTTATAATAAAAACAGATACTGAGAGACACTCTACAAGAAGTTAATTCATACAAAATATAAAATCATTACTGAAATTATTTTAACAGAACTTACTTTCAAACTAAGTCCTAATACTTTCAAAAACTTAATAACAATAAATTGGAACTAAGTGGGAATCATCTTCAATTATTAACATAATAATTTTATCTTTGATTTAAATTGAAGTAATTAAGAAGTCATACTTGGCCTGAAGCAAGCATGGCCCAAATGAAGAGAGAGAGCAGCTTCCTCAGTGTAAATTCTTGGCCAGAAGCAAGCATGGCCCAATTGAAGAGAGAGAGAGAAGCTTCCTCAGGTTATAAAATATTGAAATTACCATTGTTGCTTATTTTTTATTTTGTTGTTGCTACTCTTCTTTCTTTCAAAGTAATTTGGTTCTGTCTTTATATGTATAAGTCTACATGACATTAATGAGATTCTTCTGCTGCCAGAAATTAGGGAAGAAAAGCTTTGATTAGGTTTAGAGTTTCTTGATTTTGAGCAAAATTGGTTGATTTTTTGAAGCGAGATTGCGTTCTGTCAAAGTTGTCGAATTATTACGTCTGGTGACCGGACCGTCCGGACACCAATTCAGACGCGCCACATCACCCGGATACAATTGGCCCTGGGTGTATTTGGGTGACGTGACGCATCTGGATTGTTGTCCGGACGAATCCGGACACCGTACATAATAATTTTCCGTTAAAGCTAAGATTAGTTGGTCCTTAAACCCTAATATTATGGGAATTGTAGTAGAAGAAAAGCGAGAGGGGGAATATTGTTTTAGGAAAAATTTGGGATTAATAGAATTTTTTTTTTTTTGGGAAATTTGAGGGCATTTGGCCAATTTTGCTAGCTATATATCATAATTACAAAGAGGGGTGAAACCCTAGATTACAACTCTAATAGATGAAAATCAATTAAATAGGAGCTGAAAAAAAAAAAAACTAGTAATACTCAGGACTCACATAATACAAGATACATGTGAAAAAAATCCTAAAATAAATCTCTTAATAATAATAATTACTCAATAAACTAAATATTCAAATATAAATGAAGAGACACTAAAATAAATTTTCAGTCCAAACATACTATAAAATAATTCTTACTTATTTTCTATTGATCATCTCCTTCTACACTCTAAATTTTCTTGATCAAACATTTAATGAATTTATCTAAAATTTTAATTTAATAATTTAAGTTAAAAAAAAAAAACAAAACACAATAGTCAATTATAATTTATAATATAGCAACAAAAATCTCATGCATTTAAGTAGTTATGGCATAACATCATACTTCATTATATATTAGAAAAATATATTATAAATCTTTAATTAAATAATCCTTCTTTAGAATGTAATAAATACATAAATTAAATAATATAGTAGTATTATAATATAAAACATAATTATCCACTTTATTTTTTCTTGCATTGAAATCCATCCAAATTACTTGAGTTCTTAACAAATCTTTTTTAGAGTACCACCTAAAATCAAAGACATAATTTTACACCATTAGCTAAGAACTATATTTTATTTACTTCAAATTAAATCTTCATTTACATATTAAAATTTTAACTAAATTTTCCCAAGAACCTTTGCTTGGTTCCGATCGATGTTTCATCGCAATTTAATAGTCAAATACCTCCCCTACAAAAAATAACAATAATTTCATTAAATATTTTTAGAGTTAATCTCGAAGACATTGAATGTCGTCAAAGTAACATCGACTGCATCGGACATCATAAAAGACACATTGAATACATTGAACATCGCCAAAATAATAACATCAAAGGCCTTCAAATTATCAAGTCATTTTTATAATTATATTATCTATTATATTTTATGAAAATGATCGAAATGATGTATACATAGCTTATATTGTTTACCTCTAATTTTCTTCTTCCTTGTTGCGTCGAAATTGCACAAATCATTGCTAAATATTTTTAGAGTTAATCCCGAAGACGCCGAACATCATCAAAGTAACATTGAATGCATCAGACGTCATCAAAGACATCGTCGAATGCATCGATGTCCAAAAATACAACGTAAAAGGCCTTCAAATTATCAAGTCAATCTTTCTAATTACATTACCTATTATATTTTATAAAATAATCTAAATGATGTTTACATAGCTTATATTGCTTAACTCTAACTTCCTTTTTCCTCAATGCGTTGAAATTGTACAAATCGCCGAACATCGTCAAAGTAACATCGAATGCATCGGACATCTAACGTCGAATTGGTTGAACATCGCCAAAAAAAAAAAAAAAAAAAAAACCAAAGTTGAAGGCCTTCAAATTATCAAGTCATTTTTCTAACTACATTACCTATTATATTTTATGAAAATGATTGATAGAGTTCTTTTTACGAGTACACACTTTCAGATTTCCTTCACTTGCCAACAACATTTAAGTATTTGTAGCTTGAAGCTTGATTTAGGACCTAACATACTTTGCTTTCTTTACTGAACTTCAAGAACATTATCTCATTTACACTACTTGCAGTGTCATTTCTTCTTCTTTATATTGGTCTGCTTATCTGCTTTCCTTTCCAAAATCAAATCCACAAAAGAAAGATCGACTCTATGAGCTGTTATTGCTGCTTCTGCCACGCATGAAAGCATAGCCTTAGTAAGGTCTTACTGGAAGATAAGGTGGAGATGAGGTCTTCCAATGGAGTGAATTTCTTGGGCATAAAAGGTGAGCCTCAAGAGAAGCTTCAATACTTACCACCATTTCATGCTTAATATTCAATTTTTGTAACATATCATCCACTAGTCATCCTATCTATATCAAAGAAAACAATATTGAATAGGTTGGTAAACCAAGCTCAGTAGGTAAATTCTATTTATTAAGACATAAATGAAAAACATTGGTCATGCTAGGGGTGTCAAAATTGGGTTTCGGGTCGGATTCAGAACTGACCCGGGTTCAAACGGGTTGAAATTTCATACCCGGACCGGACCTGTCGGGTTAGCGGGTTGACCCGACCCGACACAATTTTGTAAACCCGGGCCGGTCAGACGACGGGTTCGCGTTGACAAAGGCTAGCGAGGTTAGTCGGGCGACACGTTACGCGACAGGCAGCACTGGCATATGCAAGCTGTGACTGGCAGTGCGGGGCAATGCGGGCAGTGATATCAAACCCGAGTTGATTTTGGGTTTCCAGGTCAACACGAAACTGACCCGTTTTTTCAAACTAGTCGAATTCGGGAACCTAAACCTGACCCATTTGCAAAACTAGTTGACCTTAACCTGAAATTTTTGGGTCGTGTCAAATATTGACACTCATAGGACATGCATGATACTTAAAAAAAAAAAAAAAAATCCATATAAATCATAACTGATATACCATTGCACTAAAGCATATCTAAAGTTTACCAATATTGACGTATTTGATAAAAGTTATTATAGAATATAGCTCAACTCTAATGTACTAGAAGTGGTATTTATGAAAGTGATTTCAATAATGAAGTGGAGGATATTCTCATTTCATGTTATCAAGCTCCTTTGGTTTTGAAATGATTGAAAAGAAAGGTTCTTCCTAAAAAATGATTTACTCACCAAGTTAAAATTTGCAAGAAACTTTGCTATGAACCTTCCCTAGAGGGGAGAGAGGTTTAGGCTTTACTAATAAACATAAATTCAAGAATGAAAAGGAAGCAAACCTATCTCATGCACCATGTGAAATGATAACAGACTCTTTTGAATGAAGACAATTTTTTTGATGTAAAAGCAAACGAAGAAAATCCTAAAGTAATAGATGCTCCTCCAGAGATCAATTTGAGGACCAAAGTTTATTCTTCTCTCACATTCATTAGCAAACTTCTTCCAAAGGATTTTTCTCAGGATATCATGCATTCAAGTTTTAAAAGACTATAAAGACAGTTTTGTTTGGAATTATGGCAAAATGCTAGGGTTAGCTCCAGAGATCATCGCATATAAATTCTCAATCAACCCAGATGCAACTCCTGTGAAATAAGCCCCAAGGAGGATGCACCCTGATATTGGAAAACTGGTCATTAAAGAGACCAAAAAGTTGGTCGAAGTTGGATTCATTAAGGAGTTACTCCATCCAACTTGATTAGCTAGTGTTGTCCTTGTCCGCAAGAAAATGTTGGGATGGAGAAGTAAACCACGCAACGAAGCAAACAAGAAAAAATAGAATGCAGTGGAAAGTAAAGTACACTAGGATTTAACGTGGAAAAACTCAAAATCTGGAAAAAAATCACTGAGCCACACCACACCAAGAAATCCACTATGAAAACTGGGAGAACAAATATCTCTTATATCTCACTCTCTTCTTGCTTTTATTCTCTCTTACACCGTTCTCACACCAAAAAAAAAAAGTCTAGTAAATAACACTAAGGGAAGCCACCCTTAAGAAAAACAAGAAAGAAAACTGTCAAGTCTGCCTCGAAGCGTTACGGCGCTGTAGCACCGAATTTAGAGGACTGCGACGCTAAGCTCTCTGTCGTTTCTCCCAACAAACTTTGCATCACCAGAGTGCTCGAAAACATAGCGCTGGGGCGCTTTGGTACACAGCTTCGAGGCACTCGAGTGCACAGCGCCGGGATATTATATGAAAAAAAAATTAAGGGGAGGACCCCTGCACTCCAAGCGAGCACGACAAATTGAACAGAGACTTGAGGTAACAGCACAACCCGATTGATCGACATAATCAAATTCCATACAGATTAATATAAAAATGAACAAGTTCTAATACATCTAGACTTTAGAGTCTTGAATAAGACATGTCCAAAGGATGACTTCTCATTGCCTGTATTTGAACTTATGATATATGTAGTGTATCACATTCTTTGTTCTCCTTCATGGACGACCTTTCAGTTTATAATCAAATTTTAAAATGCCCTAAAGATGAATAACTTACTAATTTTCGCATGCCTATAAGTATTAACAATTACAAATATATAAGCTAAATAACTAATTGTATTCATTTTATCTTTTATTGTAGAAGAGTGTAAAGGAACGCATATCTAACAATAACGTCATATAACAATGTGTCAACATCACACAGTAATCATGAATAAATAAGAATGTTGTTACTGACCTAATGAAGTTCATCGACGCCTTTAAATAAAGTTCACTTTGAAAATCTTGGTTGCCGGTTAAGCTAGCTAGCAGTATGTCATTTATATGGCATCAACATCGATCATATCCATCAAGTAAATAATTATAATCATGCAAAAGATATCATGAACAATAAGTAAATATCACTATGCATCTTGAATATTTATATAGTAAAAGTTCAACCATATGATTCATGAAAAAAGTGCCTAAATGCACAACAAGTATAACAAAAAATGTGCTGTTAATGTTCTACTAAGATCTATATTAACTTAAATAGAAAATAAATTAAATATGCAAAGTTGTACTTCTTTAATAAAGTAATATGCTTATAACTTAGCTACTAACATCCATGGCAGGAACAGCAATTATTACCTAACATATCATGCACGGGTACTTATGTGTAAAGCAAAAAATTTTTTTTAAGGGATTTGAATCCTAACCTCCTTAATAGAGAGTTTAAAGTAAGGTCCACTGACCTAGTGTTAACTGGCCACAAATGAACAGTTAGAAAGTGAAGCGTTCAATGGATTAAGTTAGCTTAGATGCATTAAAAATTGAACTAATGCCAAGTCCTCTTGGGGTTTCTAAATTGTCACAAAATATCCTAGTTTAGTATATAGCATTCTTTGATCATAATTTACTTGTAATTATTTTCTTAGAGATTTATGTCTCAAATCTTGGGTTACATAGATGGACCATTACCTTATTCCCTTGTTTGAATTCAAGATATCTCATATCCATATTTGTAATAGAGTTACAACACATGGTTAACAATAATGCAATTCATGTATATGAGTAATACGTATTGCAATAGGGTATAATGCATGTATATATAAAATTAATGTATTCTCGGTTGAAGTTCTTAGGTTCCTGTAAATGGGAGACCTTCGAACTGTAGTTGAAGAACTCTACTGCAGGAGCTTCTCCCAAGGATGAAACAGTCAAGAAACTAATAAATTAGAGCAAAACTGAGACTTGCTTTGAAATCCTTCCCGAACATGGCCTCCTATTACTTTCTTCTATGCACCATTGGTACCCATGAGCTCCATCTCCATGCACTCTAATATTTTCTTTACTTCTATACATTTCAAAGGATTACTGATGTAGAACGGGTAGGTGGCTTAGCTCGGGAGAGGATCTCCTCTCCAAAATCTGAAATTGTTCCTTGCAAAAATCTGAAATAAATCTGGATTTATCTCAGAAATCTGAGAAGAAATCTCAGTTTTGGTGTTGAGGGAAGAAGAGCGTGAAGTAGTAGGAAATCAGGAAATCAATCCACTAGAGAACCAATGGTGGAAAGGGAATTTAAGAGAGAGAGCTGGCTAGGGAGGGGCGGCGGGATGCTGAGGAGAGGGGATTTAATTCCCAAAATAATTTTCCTAGATTTAGGAAATCAATTGGATGGATATGGCAAAGGAAAATTTCGGATAGGAGGGATTTGAGGAAATTTGAGTTATTTCCTAAACTTGGATGGGAGATTTGGGAAATAACAGAAATTAAAATCCCAAAGGTGAATCTCCAGATTTTAGTAGCATAAGATGTAGAGAAATTGGGGAAGCATTCAAGCCTTGATTCCAGCAAGGTGTTGAGTGGGAGAGGGAGAGAGTTGAGGAGAGACAACCCAGGAAAAGAGCATGGGCGATTTCAGCCAGCAGCAGGGAGAACTTTGGAGAAATAATACCAAGCAAACAATTAAGGAGGCGGCGGCTGAATTGGGGCCATTTTTTGGACTCCGATTCCTCTCATAGGAATCTCACTAACGTCCTCTCACCAGAGCACAAATGTGGAACACAAATTTTTTAATATCAATTCTTCATCCCCCTTACAATAGCTTAAGGCCCTATATATAGGCCACAACATGAGAAAAATCAAAAATTACAAAATTGTCCCTTGGCCCACAACACTTAAATAAACTAACATAGGGGTAAAACAGGACATAACATAAAATAAGAGCTAAAATTAAATAAAATAACTCATAAATGGCAATTTAAATTAGAGCCGTCGATTTAAGACGCCTCCTGTGATAGATGCGTCAAATCTTCGTGCCGATGTCCGCATCAATTACCAACTCAAAGAATAACCACAAATTAATTCAGAGAAGCTTAATTGAGGTTAATAGAAAGCTTTAGCCTGCAACTCTGCACACTGTCAATGTGCGTTGCGTTTTGAACAATATTGGAACAGAATTTCCATGTATAAATTAGTATGAGGAATCCAAAGCCAATTATTTATAGATTTGTGTTCATTAGTCTCTATAATCCATAGAAACTTATATACAAAAGATACAGATCTCAATGAAAAATGAATGTTAACAGAGAAGTTCCTTACCTGAATTTTTATGCTACCCATGAGAAAAGTGAGGGGGACCTCACTGAACGTAAGGCCCCACACCTTCTCTCTCTCATGCAACTTTATAAGCCTACTATCATCTCCAACTTCTCGTTCATGTTCCTTCCATTCATTAGCTCTCCTTACTGGTCTATCTTTCCATTTTTCCCATCCATGCCAAATCTATTATAGAAAGCTTGTCTGTAGGAGCATCTACTGCTTTGGTCGCCTGCATGAGCCCATCACTATCAGAAGACCCCACTTGAAGATAAGGTGCAGATCATGCCTTACCTCAACTTAAATGGTGAAAGAAATGTGAGTTAAAAGGTGGCTCTGTAGAGAAGCTATAACTTTCCAACCATTGCTTTCATGCCTCCAATGCTATGATAATGCAAAGAAAAAGACCGTTTTGAGATCAAAAGGGTTGCCATCTTTTATAGTTATTTTGCAGATCAAGGGATAGGAGTTATGAGTAAATTAGTAATTTTTCAATTGGTGAAGCGAAGTTCAGTGTAACAGAAGTGCTTAATTTACTGTTGATTCTTCTCATAAATTTAATATCGTGCAGAATTGCAGGGTATGCTCTCTAGTCTCTACATTAATTTATGTTATCCACAATCATTTTTTTATTCGCGTGATATATTAGCGGTGCTTCCTTTTTTAACCAGGTAATTCCTATTTGGGTATAGTTAAAACCAAAACAAGTTTCTACTTGCGGGAGAATCTACATAGTTGTATAGCACTCTCGGCCTCTTTGTCTTATTTTTTAACTTAGGTTTTTCCTTTGTATTTTTTTATGTCTTTTGAGTCAATTAAGACAAATTCATAGACACATCATATTCGTAAGCTTCGAAACTAAGATTTATTAGTTGGTAGCTAAAGCTCCCAACTAACAAATCAAGATGAGCTGCATTTTCTTTTTCCTTTGTGTTGCAGTAACCCTTGGTGATTATACAGTGTGGGCCCTGTAATCTTTATTTCGATATTGTCTCTTTGTACAATTAGCATGAGGGCAAGTTTTTTTTCTTATTTTATTTGATGAAGATTTCATACTGAAAAGAACTAATTTTCATAAACAATTAATTTCCTCGTAATTCTCTCTTATCCGGTAATTATCTTGCATGTAGTTGAGATTGTTTATAATTAATGATTGTTGAAAGCGAGTTCTTACTGCTGCGTTATAGTTGCAATATCTGTGTATTTTTTCTCAAATCTATATATTTCTTCTATATGTTTTCTTATATAAATCCTTAGCTTCTTATTCTAATTTATTTTCTTTGTTATGAAAGGCAAAGGGAAAAAAGTTTCTTGTTTTATGCAAGTTGCTGTATTCTCTGAAGTCCTAATCTTTCCAGATTATATAGCTGCGTATTTTCCTTCATATTCATGTGTGAAATAGAGAGAGAGAGAGAGAGAGAGAGAGAGAGAGAGAGGAAGGGAGGTAAAGAGATGATGGGAACCTTATCAGTTATCACTGACTCTTTATTCCATGGGGCCAAAGTAAGATACTTTGGGGGTTGTCCAGTGCTGTGTTTTTTTTTCCTCCAACTCTATATAAGGATCAGCCGCACCTTCTCTTTGCTACTCACTGCCTCCCTTTTATCCTTCCTTTCTCTTCTTCTTTTCAAGCTTTTCTTAATTTTTTCATCCTGCAGGCAAGAGTAATTATGATGAGCAAAACATTGAAGTTTCCTTCTCATCATTGGCTTCACATGGAGGTTCAGGAAGCGTGGTGCAGCCAAGGATGACTTGCCGACCACTCAATAAAATTTCTTATTCACAATGATTCTCTCTCTGTCTTTCTCTCCATCTTGGAAGTCAGTTTAAAAGAGAATATGAAATTAAGAAGAAGTGGGCAAGTTGTCTTTGGCTACATAGTACTTCCTTCTCCCCATGTTAGGCTTTTTGATGACATGATTCAATCAGAGATCTGAAATATCATTGGAGACTCTTAGTTCTTGTTGATTAAATCATGTTCTTTAACTTCGCAAACATATCAAAAAATAGAGATAGCACTTTTCAGTTTGAATCCGTTCTTTATCTTTTTTTAATTTTCTGTTTGAATTCGTATGGATCTTTCTATTTACTCGCAATGCTGCTAACACTGCTCAGACAAGAATCTTTTTTTTTCCCCTTTTTGTGTTCTCTTTATGTAAACTGACGTCTATTTCTTTCCTGCTCCTATTGCGTTCACTACAATTTATGCCAACGTTCTTTTTTAATGCTCTGCCAATCATGAAATTAATTTGTCAGCTGAAGTTCATAGAACATTTAATTTAGACAATTATTTAAAATTCTTTACAACCAAATAAATCATCTGAGCTCATTGTGAAAAATGAATTTGTTATTAGGTTTGAAAAATACTCCCTAATGTTTTTTTTTTCTGTATATTTGAACTAGTATTATTGCTTTTCTTTTACTGTTTTATTGTTCTGTAACTTAAATTTGATGCAACATAAGCATGATAATGTCTTCAGCATTCTGTGTTTACTTTCAATTTTATTAGATAATATTGTTTTCCTTTTAATTGATCGATTGTTCGGTTCAAATTCATAAGCAGTAAAGATGTTTTTCCAAATCAGACTGAAATGTTGTGTTAGGAATTTAGTAAGACTTAGGCTTCGTTTGGGATGGCTTTCTTTTTGCTTCTTAAAGTAGCTTTCTAGTAAAAAATTAAATTAAAATTTTTGTACCAAAAAGCTGCTTTAAAAGCAAAAAGAAAGCCGCCCCAAACGAAGCCTTAATTCAAATCAATGAGATAAACTAAAATAACAAGAATATAAATGCAACACACAAAAAAAATTATATAAGTTCAGCCAATTGATAGCTACGCCCTATAGCTATGCTTGTAGATTTTATTATTTTAGAGGATTTACAATTCCAATCTCTCCTATGGATCACATAAAGGCGATGCTTTCCCTACTTTTCTACCAGAAAAATATTTTAGGGCAACTGAAAATTATACTGAAAGTTAGTAGCTCAACTGAAAATTATACCAAAGGTACCACAACTTAACATGTTGAGCTCGTGCTGTTACCAAATATTACAGGAAATTACCACTTCTTGCGCAAAGCATCCATTTTTTGTTAGTAAGTACTCCCTTCAGCCAGTCCACTTCATACTTCTGAGATGAAAATTTAATTCTTCCATCTGAATGGGAGAAAATATATCATTATCTGTTAAAAAAATAAAAATTAAATGCAACTACTTTATGTTGTTTGCAAGTAATATTAGAGTTTTCAAGTTCTCCATTTACTTTCAATTGTGTCAATATCTTAAAATCAAACAAAAGCTTCAGAAATCACAGCAGATATACATTATCAAAGATAACAACTTGACTGTTGTCCTTTCTGATGATTGTGTTGGCTAAATATGCTGTGATCCCACATCTCTGTTCAATAGTACTATATTTCTGTCAGTGAAAGGGATCTGTCACATGTGGTCATGGATTCTCTTGTTTGTACAAAGATATGTGAGAGGGAAACTTAGTAGTTAGTAACTTTTTAAATTTTAAAGATTAATCCTTTAGCTAATTTTGTTCACACCTTTTTTAGTTATAAAATTTTACACTTTATTATTGAGCTTAGTTTGAATTGTAGATAAATTTCATTCATTTTATTAAAATAATACTGCCGATATTCTATTCTTCAATTCTCAATGAAATATAGAGACTAATTACCTTGCAGCCAACATAAATTACAGGATGCATTTCACATTATGAGAAATCATAATGTTAAAACAATCAAATGCATCATTGTTAAACTAATCAAATGCATTTCAAAAACTATGGATGCTATATAGCTTAATTAGTTCTATGATATTAAAAAGTCATCACATTATGAGAAATCATAAAGATATTTTTTGAATGCAATCAAAATTATCAATAAAAAAGTTTTTAATGATCTGATTATCATCGATTTAGTTTGTTGTTTATATTCAGCTTATATTTGACTCAATAGTAAATAAGCAAGTAAAAATTCTCAGCTTTATAACGTACATGCTGCCATACTCATGATGGTGCACAAAATGTTGGCAGAAATAGAATTAAAGAATAGGTTGATCCTAATCCTTTCAAGATATTTAGGTCTGTCTTCTTTCAAGGGCATTTGTAAATAGATGGTTAAAGCTGATATTATAAGCAAAGTATGATCAATGAACTGAAATATACACGTTTTTTTTTTCTTTTTTCTATTTAAAGATATATTTTTCAAATCATTGTTATTTGGATCGCAAAAATCCGCAATTGATCAATTAATAATTTGTCATAAAGTAAAAATCTCAGTTCATTTAAATCAACTCATAAAGGTTGAACTGACTACAAATTTCAGCTTCAAAATTATTTTTGAAACCAAAGATGCAAACTAATAGTTGAAATAATTTCCAATAGTACTAAAATTTGCTAAAAATAGACAACTACAAACCCTTAAATCAAGCAAAAATCAGTTGATTTGACCACTCAATCTGAACATGTCACCCCAAAACTAGGTCGTGCAATTATGGAGGTTGTTGGCATCGTTGCTTTGGCCAATCAGGCCCCCAACACCTCTTCTTCATGAGCATTTCCATAGATGTATTTGATCATACCAATTTTCATTTGATTTTATGCAGTTCATTCGCCTTGATTTGAACTTCATAGAGTTCTTACAACCTCTACAGGTCTCTGATTCATGGAGGCAAGGATTGGAAGCCAAATAATTATGCCTTGTACTTTGAACTCATATACATTTTTTGTACAATGATATATTAGCCATCTACAATATTAATTTGTTCTCAATGAGAATTTTTTGACAAAAATAATGCCTTATTATAATTACTCTTGTTAATTCAACTGTCAGAATTTTCATTGGTTCTCAAATGTATTGATGGTGTCAATAGATTCAAAATGATATTGTTTTTTTTTTTAATAATCAAAGATTTTGTTGACACCAACTGCTTCTACACCGCCATCAAACCACCAACAGTGGTCGCTCGACCAAAGATTGACCCGATTGAGCCCACTGGGTCTGCCCGATGGTGGATTGTTTAATCACTTTCTGATTAGGGGAGGGTCCAATCTAGTGCATTCATTGTCAACTGTCAGAATTTTCATTGGTTCTCAAATGTATTGATGGTGTCAATAGATTCAAAATGATATTGTTTTTTTTTTTTTGAATAATCAAAGACTTTGTTGACACCAACTGCTTCTACACCACCATCAAACCACCAACAGTGGTCGCTCGACCAAAGATTGACCCGATTGAGCCCACTGGGTCTGCCCGAGGGTGGATTGTTTAATCACTTTCTAATTAGGGAAGGGTCCAATCTAGTGCATTCATTGTAGGTAAAAATAGAGAAATATTAATAAATAAAAACCAGATTGAAATATGCCCCCTCAAAATTGTGAAGATATTACAGTTATGCTTATTTTACAAATTCTAAATTATGAAATCATAAGGAATTTCATAAATTTGATCACCTCCTAAATTTTTAGTTGGATGTTCCGATGTTTTAGATTTTTCCAACACTATTGACTGTGGGTTGTCTAGTCCCTCCCTCTTCATCCAAGAGTAAAAGTGTATGACCACCTCTGGTCGATCGTTTTGGCACCCTTGAATCTCCCAACCAATTCCAAGTATTCTAATCAACCTTCAGTTTAGGATAATTATCATGATTCCTTTAGGTGGCAATCAAATATGATCATTTAGTTCATACCCCCAATCCGTTAGTAATGTCAATAAACAATCTAGTTTGTTTCTTAAAATTAAGGTTTGAGTTAACCTGACAACCATTCAAGTTAAGTTCGAGTCTACATTATAGACCTAATTATAACCTGGTTTGGGTTAGGACTGCCCAACAACATGAAATTACCTCAAGATTGACCTGATTACTATTTGAGTTTGGGTTAGGTAGGTTCAGATCATATTAATTGGGTAAAATAGGTTATCTTTAGGTTAATTGAGACTTGTTGATTCATAAATTGTATAAGTCATATAATTAATGTCTTAGATGGCTTAAATTCAAGTTATGCAGGTTATGCTTGGATCAAACATATTTAGGATGGATCAACTTCAGGTTTGATCCAAACTTGACCCATCAACCTGAGTAGACATCCCTATCTAGGAGAAGGGTTGTATCGACCATCTTTGGTCATCCATTGACTCCAAGTTATCTAGTTCATTACTTCATTCCCTATATTTAGAAGAAAAATTATCATAATTACCTCAAATCACCCGCTAACATGTCATCTAGTCCACCCCCTCCATTCAAGAGAACTATCATGACTGTTTCATGCGACTCTCGAACTCCAACCCATCTAATTCATATCCATACATTCAGAAGAACTACCCCAACAACCTCAATAACCAGCCTACTTCAGGTTGTTTAGTACTCTCTTCTTCACAAAATAGATTGTTTTGATCACCTAAATAGTTTGTAAACTTTGGATCTTTCAGCTTCCTTCTTTTAAGAAAGAGAATCATAACCATCTTAAATCGCTTTCCAATCCTAACTTATTTAGTCTCCTCTTCATAAGGATAGCTTAGAAGAGAAAAGAGTTAAATGAAGATTGAAGAGAAATACTAGAAGATAGAGGATAAAAGAAGTGAGCAACAACAGAGATGAAGAACAATATAAAAGAATAAGAACAGATCACAGGAGGCATGAGAAGTAGGTGACTGAAAATCAAATATTTTAATTCATCAAATCATAATACAATAATACAAGCAAACTATCATTTTATACACAAATATTTGCCTAAAATATTCAACTATGAAGGAAGAAATTAATGTCCATTTAAGATATTAAAAATATGCATAAAGATCCTTAAAATATAAGACAAATATTCAATACATTCATTTTATGAATTTTTTCCATAATCACTTCCTCTATAGGAGTTACTGTCATGACTGCCCTTTATCACTATCCACATTAATACCTCTGAAATCCCTTTGTTGTCACCTCTAGAGGTGACAAACCCATCCATCTTTAATTGTCTATGTGACCTTTCTGAGTTGCTCCATCACCACCTTCAGGTCTTGCCATCTTCACCATTACAAGAAGGCTAATATGAATGCCATCAATAATTTTGGCATCTTTCCCGTCCAACTCCATCACCTCCTTCAACTTGTATTGTCTCAATCCCTAGGGAGAATTAATCTAGCCATCTTTTGTGGCTTGTATGATCTTTCTGTATTATTTGGCATTGCCTTCAGGTCCTGCTGTCCCCACACATCTAAAGAAGAACCGATTCAACCATCTTTAGTAGCTTTCAAGACCTTCTAACATTGCATTAACATAACATTAAAGTCATGGCATCTCCACAAAATTAAAATAATCAATCCGATCATCATAAATAGTTAGCATGAACTTTTAGCATTGCATTGTCGTTTCAAGGTCTTATACCAACTTTACCTTTTAAAAGAAGAGTAATACAATCATCCATATCTAGCTTATTTTCTGCTTTCATCATCATTAGGGATATTTTCCATAGATTTCCTTTAACTTCTATGTATTGACACCTTGTGATTTCAAGGAAAGACTATTCTTTGTGATTAATGTCTATTATTAGTAAAAGTTATTTCAATTGCGTTAAGCCTTACAATTTTTCTTTTTATTTTTTCTTAGAAGAAATTATGTCACATATCCTCTTTACATCTCTAATTGTGTGTGGGGTACCATTTAAAACCGACAATCAAAATCTCTCTCTACTGACTCGACTTCTAGCATGCAAAAAGTATATCTAATTTAAATGATTTTATCGTTTTAGTTATTTTAGATAAAATAATGCTATGTGAGAAATGTTGTTCTACCTACAACTCCAAAATTTTTATTGTGTTGGTGCTAAGAGAGAATTAGAGAGAGTGAAAGAGAAAGAAAGCGTAATAATCCATGAGATTGTGCACTATCCAACCCTTTGCTGTCATGGTAATTGCTGACACATTAAGCAGAGAAATGGACCAATAAAACCAGAGCTCAAAATGGGATTCATAACTCATTACTAAAACTGTCATTCAACAGCTCATCTGATTTCTTCAATCTCTACAATGTTAGACCCAATCATGTAACTTATGACTGAAGGTAACCAACACTTTCAGAACTATATACAAAGTATGGTAGTTGATTACTTTAATGAAGAACATAATTTATCATCCTTTGGCTTCTGTTAGTATGGTTTTTGGCTTTTTGCAGCTTTAATCTTAAATAAAATTGATTTATGTTAAATTTGATGTGTAAAAAGCATGCCATGGAAGGCCATACCTTGCACAGCACAACATTACCAAATGAAACCTTCATCCTCTAATATGCCTCCAAAAAACTTTGGCACATAGCCATTGATCTTTAGTTGCTCATTTATCTCATTAAGAACCTCATATATCTTCTGAAAAGAAGGATGGAGTCCATCTCTGGATGTAAAATCATGAACCTTGCCATCCAATTCTATAGAACTCCCTCCAGGAACTTTAGAGACTCCCCAATCTTTCATAACCTTCCTCAACTTCCCAACTTCATGCCATTTTCCATGTGCAGCATAGATATTCGACAGTATAGAATAATTCCCACTATTTTCAGGCTCAACCTCAATGAGATGCCTCAATGCCTCCTCACCAATCTCAACATCACCAGATATTCTAGAAGCAGACAGTAAAGATCCCCATATAGCTGCATTAGGCTTAAAAGGCATTTCTCTAACTTCATCCCTTGCCTCCCTTAAGCAACCAGCACGACCAAGAATATCGATCATACAACCATAGTGCTCTATTTGAGGCTCAATATTGTAACACGATTTCATGCAGTTGAAGTACATTTTACCCAAATCAACATCTCCTACATGGCTACAAGCTGATAGAATGGCTATAAAAGTAATGCCATTTGGTTTCATTTCCTCATTTTCCATTTGATTGAAAAGTTGCAGAGCTTCTCTTCGAAGCCCATGCAAAGCAAACCCTGCTATCATTGTAGTCCAACTAACAACATTTTTACTCTTCATGTTTTTGAAGACTTCAAATGCCTTCCATATGTTGCCTGCTTTGGCATACATGTCTATGAGTGCATTCTTCAGTGGGATAGTCTTATGCAAGCCATGCTTATCAATGAAACTGTGAATCCATTCCCCCAAATCCAGAGCACCTAACTGTGCACAAGCTGAAAGTGTTGACAGCAATGCTACTTCATCTGGCTCAATACCATCCTCGACCTGCATCCTACGAAACAAGACGATCGCCTCATCTGCACGATTCATCTGAGCATACCCTGCAATCACCGACGTCCACGATATTAGATTCCTTTCAGGCATTTTCTCAAACAGCTCATGTGCACTGTTGGCATCACCAACCTTTGCATAGCCTGCAACCATCGCATTCCAAAGAACCACATCCCTCTGAGGAATTTCATCAAACAGTAGGCGGGCGTCAATTACACACCTGCAAGCAGAGTACATATGAACTAGACCTGTTGAGACATGAATGTCGTATTCAAAACCAAGTCGAAAAACCTGTCCATGAACCTCTCTGCCAACTTCAACGTTGGATAAATGTGCGGCAGCTTTCAGCACAAAAGGAAATGAATAAGTGTTTGGTCGAAAGCCAGCAAATTGAATATTGTTAAACAAATTAATAGCCTCTCCAGCTGAATCCGATTGAGAGAGACTTCTGATCATGGTGTTATAGAGGTGAAGATCAGGACTTTGTTCGAGTTTAAAAAGCGTAAAGGCGTAGTCTTTGAAGCCTAACGAAGAACAAACATGGATGAACTTGCTGAGGAGGAGTTTGTCTTGATCGAGGCCTCGGGAGAGCATAAAGGTATGAACTTGGCTTATGTGGTTGAAGGTGGAACATTGATTCAGTAAAATGGTGAGGAAATAAAGAGGAGTAATGTGATTAGTTCTTTTTCTGGTTTGAGAAGAAGTAGGAGAGGTTAGACAAGAGAAAAGTCGTCTCAAGCTGCTTCGTTGAAACATGGTGATTGCAATATGATTTGAACTTAATAGTTTAATAGCGTATACAAAGTTCAGGAAACCGCTAATTCTAATATTGCAGATGGTTTTTTTATTTTTTATTTTTTATTTTTTATTTTTCACTTCTGAGCCTATTAACGTAAATTCACACAACCATAACCATAGTATAAGAAAACTTCGAATTGAATACCTTTAGATTTGCTCGCAAAATTTTCAATCAACAATTTTTTGTTTTTTGGTAAAATTAGGGGCAGAGCCAACAAAATTTTCCCGACCATTCCTTTAAAGAAGAATGAAATTACATGTGTAAAAAAAGAAAAACAAATAAGGAGAAAAAATAAAAATTAAAAGAAGTTACAGACTTACAAGAGCAGCTACAAAAATGAGCTATGCTCAACGCGAAGGCACAGAAACACACATCAATTGATGGTGGACACAAAAAATGATCTTGCATCAGAATATAAAATGTGAAAAATTGACCAGAAGAATCAAAATTGGGTAAACACCACAACGTCTGGACTTGGATTGAATTTGAGATAAGTTGACAGAAATCGAGATAGGCACAATTTTCCCTTGGTTACCAAGAAGACCGTCCAAAGGAAGTAGTCTGGAGTTGATGGAAGATCATCTTCATCAAAGGCAATAAAAAATCCCACCAGATTAGAAACGAAAGGCACAAGGATCATCATAGCATCACTCACCAAACCGGGCCACAACGGAAAATGCAACAAGTAGCAAATCCTACCAGAAAAATTAAAGGTCATTAAGCCAACAACATCTCCAGAAACAAAACCTAGCCCTATTATACTTTTCCATATGGTGGAAGAACGTTGAGATGGTGGCTACCATGAAGAAGTATATCTAATAGCAAACCACTTGGATATAGAGAGGGAATATTGTAAATCCTACTGACCAAAGAACAATTGAAGGCAAACTTAAGACCAAGGAGAGTAGGAATACCAAGACCACCCAAGTGTTTAGGTTTACAAGTGCTATTCCACAAAATGAGATTCAATTTTCTTGTATGGGGTCACCAAAGAATTGAAATTTAGAGTAGAGTTTCCAAATAAATTTGCTAGTTTACTTGGGTATAATGGAACATCTAATCCAATATATAATAGTATTACACATAGTAAATTTAAAACACTGCAACCTACCTGAAAAAAATAAGTCTACCTTTCCAACCATATAATTTGTTAGTAATCTTCTCCAAAAGAGGAGATAAATTAGATAACCAAGGCTTTTTGAAAGAAATATGAATGACCAAATATGTGATGGAGGATACTGAGGAATGAATTCTGAGAGGATCACATAAAGGGGTGGCAAAGGAAATATTTGAGAAGAGAATGAGAAAGCTTTTGTCAAGATTGACATGAAGCCTAATGTAGATGGAAAATGTATTAAGGATACCCATCAAGGTGTTATAATTGAAGATAGAGGCCCTACCAAAAACCATTAAGTCATCCGCATAAAGCAAATGAGAGAGCTTAAATCCATCAATGGAGAATCCATCAGAATCAATAGTGGTTAAATCATTGATACTAGAGAAAATATCTATAAGAATACAAAATAGGTATGGACTAAGCGAAAAACCTTGCCTAAGCCCAAAGTGAGAAGCAAAAAACCCCTCTAAAGAGCCATCAATACATATTAAAAAAATGCACATTAGAAATGCAAGTTTTTATCCATCCAATGCATAGAGGAGGAAATCTTTTTTACTTCATCCTAGAGAAAAGAAAATCCTTGGAAATTGTATCAAAGGCCTTCCTTAAATCAAATTTAGCATACATGAGTTTTAGTTTTGAATTCTTTCTAAATAAGCCCAGAATTTCAGAAGCAATGATAACATTATCAATAGAAAAAAGCTATTGAATGAACCCGACCTGACTGGAGTGGGTAATAAAAATCATAATGGGATTGAGCCTTAATGGCAATAACTTTGCAATAATATTATCAAAGTGTTGCATAATAAGATGGGCCTTAAGTTTGAGATGGAGATGACATGAGACTTCTTATAGATTAAAGCAATAACAATTTCTTTGCCCCCTCAGAGATAACCTTTTATGAAAAAAAGATTTAATAGCCTTACAAATGAAAGGATCAATCAAAACCCAAGCTTTCTTATAAAAGTGAAAATTAAAGCCATTGGGACTAGAAGAAGAGGAGGAAGAGCTAGAAAAACTATATTTTAATGTCTTTATTAGTCACGATAGAAGTAAGAGTTGTGAAGAGATAAGGGGGGATGATTCACCAAGGGGAGGATGTTAACATCGGTAAGAGGAGGCGAAGGAGATTTATAGAGGTTTTTGAAATGATGAATGATGCCCCCCTATAATAACACTCCTATCAGAAGAACTATCCCTTAAGGAAGAGAAGATAAAATTTTTATTTTGGAAATATCTAGTGCAAATATTGGAATAAAGGAACTTAAGATCATCTTCTCCATTCTTAAGCCACTTAACTTTAGATCTTTGGATGATTCAAGAGGTCTTAGCTGTAAAGAAGTCAACAATTTGATGATTTGTATTTTTAAGCTTTTCACAGAGAAAAAAATTTAAAGGATGCAGATCCAACTATTATTGTAGAGCTTCTTGTTTGAATTGAATTTCATCGAGTTTAGAGCCAATAGAGTTTGAAGAAGCCCCTTTCATGGCCTTAAGCCTACCTCTTAGCATCTTGAGGGAATGTTATAAATGAATAATTGGACTACCTTGAATGGGGCGGGTAAAAACAAAGAAAAGATTAGCCCAAAAATCATCGAGCTTATGCCAATAATTTTTATAAAGAAACTTATGAGCAGCATTAGAGGGAGCAGCATGCAGAGTGTAAAACTAGGGGACAATCATTAGAATAAGAGTAGGGCATTACTCTATAAAAAGAGTGAGGGAAAACTTCCATCCAAGCTTCATTAACTAGATTCCAATCTAATTTCAAATGAATGGGGTTATCAACACGCTGATTAAACTATATGATAAAGTTACCAGCATAAGTGAGCTCCAAAAGGTGGGCATTAAAAACCAGAGAATAAACATCAGTAAACTTGCTACAATGAATCACATTTAACCCGCTTTGCCTAATTGAAAGCTACAACAATTGAAATCATCAACCAGAACCAAAGGACATGCATCAGATGGGTTGAAGCTCCTTAGTTGGTCCAATAAGAAGAGACATTCATCTATAGAATTTGAAGCATAAATGATAGAAAGCATAAAAAAGCTCAAGACCCCATGTTCTACGAAACCCTTATTTTTATGATTATGTTTGACCTAAAACAGTTAAAAACTATTTCAAGAGTCATTATAACTCCAAATCACAAACCGTTTTTGTCGTAGCATATATATTATTATGTTTTAGCTTCCCTAAAATTTTTATTATTTTTTGACACTGTTGAAATTTCTTAAAAAATTGACACATGTCGTCACAAGTGAAGTTTTTAGGACCGTCAAGTGTCCGTTTAGTAAACCAATTTCATCAGAATTTTCTAAATAAAATGAGCTATTTAATAAATATTTTCTATAATTTTTAAAATCCCTAAAAGTATTTCTATTTATTTTATACTAAAATTTATTTATAATAATATTATTATATTATTATTTTATATAAAAACAAAATATCTTAAATTACTTACTCTCCATATTCCCTATTCCTTTCGTTTCCACCAAGTCAGAATGGCTAACAGAGGTAAAAAAAAAAAAAGAAATAGGGAAAAAGAGAGAAGAGAGGTGGATTGACCAAGTATTTTCCTATTTCGATTGGGTTACATTAAGGATCAGCCTTAAGCCCATATCTTTTTGCTTTAGTCATGGATGTTCTCACTGGACATTTGCAAGAGGATGTACCTTGGTGTATGCTTTTTGCTGATGATATTTAAAATTATTCATGTAGCCGACCCCACGTAGTGGGATAAATGCTTGATGATGTTGTTGTTGTTGTAGGGAAAAAGAGAGAAGAGAGGAGGAAAACTCAATTTTGGGCCACTACAAGTCGTTTTCGTCCATCAGCCCAGTTGGGAAATTTGTTCGTCTCAAAGTAGGTCACATTACACATCTCTCAATTTTTAAAATATGAAATTTTTATCAAACTTTCATATCAAATTTTCTATTTTAATTAGCAAAAAATATGGAAAACTTTGTGCCGGTAAAAACTTATGCAGTGTAACATTTTATATGTTATAGAGATTATGTGTATGTAATTTTTGAATTTTTTTCAGAAAATTTTATAACGAGGTTTTTGAAATTTGTGGGATTTTTATTGAATAAAAATTTACATGGTTGTTGAAAAATAGTATTGTAGTACAATAAATATCTTAAAATATTATTTTACACATTACCTAATAATTTGATTATTTTCTGAAAATATTTATTTTTCCTAATAGAATTTTATATTATCTACCTTTATACATCATTATACTACTCTGACATATGCTCAATTTCTCTTTAACTACTATAATATGGTGATATATATACATATTTGATTAAATTATATCTGCTGGGAGTTGTAAGATGCCTGAATCCTCTAAGATTTTATCTGTGTCGGGGAATTGCTGGGAGTTATAAGAGGCTAGAATTCTTTGAGATTCTGTTTGAGATAGGAATATGTGATATATTTTACTTCTATAAGCATAAAAAAGGAGTCATAGGTGACCACAATCCTTTAAGGTTTTATCTGGGTATGTGAAATGTGATATGAAGTGCTCTATCATATGCATTGCAATTTATTTATCTATTCATTTTTATTATTTAAATAATTGGTTAATTATTATACTCCTATTACATTTCAATACAATAATTTATTAGATAATATTTAACTACTTTTAAATATTCAACAAAATATTTGATAAAAGAATATTTGAAAATTTAGATTGATTTGTATGACCTGCAAAGTTGTTGTACCTCACTATAATTTTGCTTCTGATTTTCATATCTGAAAAAAGGAAAAAGTTTTAGAGAAATAAGTTAACCAGGAACAAAGATAGAAATAAACTTGGAATAGGTGGCATTACACGTGAACACTGACACGAGAAAAGGTTTATTACTTTTAGGATAGTTTTATAATTAAAAAAATGGTTTTGTGAACAATGCAACATCAATATTGATATCGCAATATTTACAGTTGCAAAATTGACGTTGTGAATACATTCGGATGGACAGATCTCAACAACTACAAACACAAATTTACAGTTTGGTTGGAGATGCCCTCAGAACATATATCATTATTTTGTTTGAATTAGAATGATCTCTTTCTGAGCTTTACCTCTTTCTGCTATGAGATCTCCAAATCAAATTTAACATAAGATATTTCTTATTCTGACCTTTACTATATCATTTGTTAGAAAATATAAAATCAAAGAAATATTGAAGTTGATAAGAAATGTGAAATTCTAAGGCTTTTCCTTTCTAAAAGTTTCAGCTTTTCATTTTTTTTTTTTGGGGAAAAATAGTACTCTTTAGAAAGTGTAATTTAAATTATGATTGAAAAAATAAATTTTAATAATGATATGAAGTTCTGAATAAAACTGATTATTTGATATTTTTTATAAAACTCAAATATATGAATTATGAATCCCGATTGAACTGCCCAGACAGCTTTCTTGCCACAATCATAAATGTTGAGGCAAACAAACATAAGGCTTTAGTTCCATGCTTTTCTCACCACAAATCCATGGCCTCAACAAGCTTTTCTCACCACAAATCCTTAGCGCAAATCTCAACCAAGAAAGATCTGAAGAATCTACTAACATCAAACATCAAGCCAGATTATTTTTTGAAAATCTTCAAGATTTAAAAAAAGAAGAAGTAAAGTTTTTAATAACTGAAATTGAAGAACTTCACCTTTCAATTAAAATAGCAATAAAAGAACAAGAAAGCAATAACTCTTTAAATAGAATCAAAAGATACAAAATATCAAACAAGCTCTGATACAAATTAAATACCTCAAGGAGGCAGGCTATCTCTCTCTATTATCATAATCAAACAGGCTATCAAACACCAAAAACAACTTAGCCTGAAATGAGCTACCATGAACTTGCATTCTCATACAACAGACTTTGGAGGAAGCCTTTAGCACAGTACAATTTTTATAAACATCAAGTGAAAAAAAAAATAAAGAACTGTACAGAAATACAGATGAAAGGTCTGATTAAGCCACCATGATAAACTTAAATCTTATCTCCCAGAAACAGCCAGGGCTTTATCTTCAGACTCTTGCCTGGCTTTTGAAACTAGAGAAAGTGGAAGCTCTTTAATGGCAGAAACTGGCTCCCTGACTTCAGGTGCAGTGAGCAAAGGCTCTTCCTTCTTGGTATAGTTGAAACAAAGATCCTTATTTGCAGCTAAAGCCAATAGCTCAGACTCTTCTAACCCCTTGGCTGGCCCAAGGCTGCATCTCTCAGTGTTGTGCTTAGCTAATGCATCCTTAAATTTCTTTATCTGCAATGAAATGACATATTGATTCAAATTCACTTATCAAGCCATTACAACCAAAAGAAATTAACAGCCAAATGAAATTAAGGGGATGCTTGGTATCCTATTTTAGGCAGGATTAATGCAAGATTTGTTAAATGCCTCAATTTACAAAATTAATCAAGCTTTAATTAGATTTCATCGTTTTCATATTAAACAATTTACTAAAATTGGATCTACATTGTTTACTAAATCGCACTTGTAGCCAAACAGCCCCTTAATCATTTAAAACAAGAAATCACATAACAAAAAACTAAAAGTAGTTCACATAGGATCAATAACGAGCAGAACTTACAGTGGCATTAGTGCAGCTGAAGCTACAGAGACGACCATTTGCTCCCCTGTAGAACCTGAAAAAGGGTAGAACATGGACGTTCAAGCTATAACACATGGACTTATGCGTCTCATAATTCACTTGTAGAAAGAGAACATCTGGATTCCTTTCAGCAAATTGGCATATCTGCAATTAAAAAAATAAAATTCATAAACCAAGATGAAAATGAACAATAGAAGAAAAATACATAAAATAAAATAAGCAATTTATATGGCCATAAACCAACCTTTGGATGCAGGGCTCTGCAACCAGCACAACCAGGAGAGAAGAAATCCACAATAACAAGCTTGTCACCAGCTTCCGACAAGGAATCCACAAGCTCCTGAGCTGAAGTAATCTCCTTCATGTTAGGCTGTATCCCCTTCTCCCACCACTTCATAGCTTTTCCAATCAAAAGCGTCATCTAAATTTTATTTCAAATATGACAAAAAAATCAGAAAAATATTTCCTTTTCTCCAATCGCAAAGAGAAAGAAGAACAATTAGGATATATGAATCGCAGAAATTTTCAAACTACCTGAACAGGAACAGCATGGAGATTTCTATTCGGAAGTTTCCCCTTCTGGATCTCGACAAGCAATTTCTTCCCAAGAAAACTACTTGCAGGCTCAATCGAGCAGCGAGAGAGGGAACAAACGAAGCTTTTTCTTCCGTTCAAAGAAATAGAAGAAGATCGGTGGTTGAAAGGGGAAAAGACGCTTCCTTTGCTTACTAACTCAGCCATGGATTCTAAAGATCGCAGCTTTAGCACAGATTGAGAAAACCCTAAAATAAAACAGGGAAAGGAAAACGGGAGGAGGAAGAGAAGATAGGGTTTTGTTTCGGCCTATGATTTCAAAGAAATCGACGGAAGAAAAGTGCACGCATTCAGACTGCAAATTTGGCGTTTTTGCCGAAATTTTTTTTTTATCCACATCTCCACCGTTTGTGCTTATCCGAATTATGGCCGTTGAATTTTGAATGTAGTGTGACGTGGATGTCAGATCGGCTGCCACGTAAGCCGATAATGAAGGGCTGTCCACGTGGGCAGTTATAAGTGGGGAATCTGATTCTGACCCAGTTTGGAACCCGCGACAGCGTCCACAGTTTTTTGAGTGGATAAGTTTCGGTTATGATAAGATAAATTAGTTTTTTTTATCTATTTATCCATATCGAAAAAAAAATAGCATATTCTTATTCAAATTCAATTTTAATTAAAATAATAATAATAATTTTTTTTTTTTTTCAAGCCAGCTTTAATTATTGGAAGGGTAAATTTATAAATAATACCTATACACAATGATTTAATTCTTTTAGAGGACAATCACCTAAAGATTATAATATTTTAATTTTTTTAGGGAGACAATTGCCTAAAGACTCAAATAATAAAAAGTAATAAAAAAATATATAAGGGGGATAAATTATCTAAAAATGTATTTAATAAAGAATTTTTTATTTATTTTTTTAGCGAGACAATTTTCCCCTGGTAATAGGGGGTTCCGCCCCTGCCAATACCTCTTGATTGATAGCAATAGCTCAAAAACCAACAAATCAAAGTGAGTTGCCTTTGTTTGTGTTCAGTTCATTTAAAATTCGAGATCAAAATATCTGATTGCATTCAACTTGTTTCCTCACGAATAAGTCAAATATAAGCTTTTATGTAGTCGAGTGTAAGTTGTTCGTAAAAAATTCAACTTTTTTGATAGTCATAAATGTTATAGTCCCTACATGTAATAGTCATGAACTATAAAGAACCGACTTTTGTGATGGAAGTTAGATGATCTTTGAGATCATACACACAAGGCTACAATGAAGGCATTGGGTGCCTGTGATGCGACTAGCCAATTCGACTCAAAAGCCAAACGATCTTCTTCGGATAATTCGTCCAATCCTGAATTCTAACAACTGATTGCACAGTTGATCATTTGGATTTGTTGAGTTTGAAAGAGAGCAATGGAAGAGCTTATTTTTATAAATTTTAATGTATATAAAATCATTGGAAAAAAAAAAAATAATCCACAAGCTATGGATGCATATAAAATAGAGAGAGAGAGAGAGAGAGAGAAGGGGAGTTAGATGCTCCTTTTCAGCTTCTTTCGGCCAAAATTAATTGCAATAGAGTAATATAGCATTAAATCATAAGAAGCCGAAGCTGGAATTAGCTGTCATCATAGCTGTCCTGATGAAGTAGATATTTACATATATAGAATTTTAATTTTATGTCTTATAATATCTTAAATTAGAATAATATATCTATTATCTCTTTTCAAATAAAAATATGCACAAAAATTTAATTAATAATTTGAAGGTGTGTTTCAATACTTGGTAAAACATATATGATGATTATATTTGTATTTTGTGGACCATAATCAAGTAATTTAGGGCATTTAAAGACTTAGCAAAGTCTTTTTTTTTTTGGAACAGAGATATCTATTCGCTGCCACTCTCTTAGGAGGCGTTTGACGGCGTAACTAATCCCTTGGATGACCTAGAAGAGGAACTCATCCCAAAAAACCTCCTTGCCCACACTTGATTGGGCCACACTGAAGAGGAACTAGTGGAAGTTTAGAGACGGTCATTGATCGAGAAGAAATACGGAGGAAGTCGGGAAGTACTCTGACAGTGGTCGAGAAGAATTCTGATAGTGGTCAGGAAGAACTCGAGCAGTGGTCTGGAAGAACTCAAACGGTGGTCAATTAGATCTAGATACATAACGCAAGTGGAAGAACTGGTTAATGAAATTGACGAAGAAACTGAACTTCTCCAAATATGATTTACTTGCAAATATTTGCTCTGAATAGAAAGCAAGGCATTATTGCAAGCAAATCATGTGAAGAGCATTAACAAATTTGTCCACTTACGGCTTGTAACTCACTTCCCACCTCTTTTCCATTCTCTTTTCTCGAGAGGATTACTATAAGAATATGTTGGTTGTGTGAGTTTGTAATGTTACCTTATTAGATAATTATATCAACAAAAAAGAATATATTGGAAGAAGCCAGAAGGGAATATTTTTGGGCAAGATTTGTCATTTAGGATTTGTATGGACTGCCATTCAACTAGATTCGAATAAGGGTTTTATAGTAATTAAAAAGAAAATGTTAAGATCTTATGTAAGATAAAGTTAGAGATGAGTATTTCATTAAGATAAAATCGATGAAAACACGCATTGTTGACCTCCACATTGTTGCGTGCTTGAGGTGATTTTGGTAAAAAGAGAGTTTATTCGGTTTGGCTATGATTTTCATCTAAGACCACAATAAGTGAAATAAGATAAAGTGAGTGTGGGAAATGTGAGTCGATCTTGATCATGTTGAGAAGGTTGAAGCTCTCCTTCTTGATCAATGATGATGATAAATAGTTTTCTACAACAAACACAAACTTTGTATTAGTCAATACCTTGTGAGATAAACAATACCTTTGACAATCAGGGACAACAAGTTATAACAATTTAGGAGTCGCCATTGCCACCAATTAAGAGCATTATACTGCTGAGCAATTTTCATACCAATTAATGTTGAGCTAAGATGCTGGCTTTAGCACCGACCATTCTACCAATGTACTGCTGATCATCACCAAGGATGATGTTGGCATTGAAGACTTTAATGTGCAATCAATGGCTACAACCATTAATGAGATAGACTTATGGAGATTATTGAATGCCAAAGATTGGAAAGAAATCATACAAGGAGAGATCATTAGTGTTTATTAGTACTTGTTGTTAATATACTTATATTCATAAGTATAATGATCTCAATTGGAAAATGAATATTGATAAAGTGATTATAGGAAAATTGGTTTGTGATTTAGCTTTATTGGTAAAAAACAAAAAACTTAGTTATGATCACTAAACACCCATACATGACTCTTATTTTGAGGCTACTAATGTTCAAGAATGGAGCATGCTCATTCATAACCTAGTTGTTCTACATGTATTTCAACATTACCTTCTCAATATAATCAAAAATAGAACATTCTTTCCAACTCTTCTACTACTTATATTTCCAGATCATCAATTGCTTTTATTAAGGAAATTGAGATCTCCCAAAATCACGGGAAAACACGCGATTACCGTCGGATTTTTCGGCGGAATAATTTGCGTTGGTAAATACGGCGCATAGTGCGAAGGAAAGTTTATGGCGTTTTTTCCGACGTATGTTCCGCCAGAAACGTTCCGACGTCTAATGCGCCGATAAAAACGTCAGAATATACCAGCATTTTACTAGTTTCGGCACACTTTAGACGGAAAATATCCGGCGCAGTTACCGGTGGATAATACGCCGGCGTTTTTAAACTCAACGACTTAAAACCGGCGTTTTTAAACTCAATGACTTAAAACCGGCACAAAATGCGCCGGAATATTTTCCGGTGTCTGGGACGCCGGAAAATACGCCGGCAAAAGCCCTATTTATGAACCCAAGCCCCTCTGGATACTCATTTCATTCGTTTGTTTCTCTCGCATCTCCGCTGTTTCCCTCGTCGCCCACCATCGCTCGCCATAGATCGAGGTCGCCGAGCTCAGTTGACGGTCACCGGACGTCACCGACGGTCATAGCCTTCCTCGCCGGCGAGAGCTCCATTTCCGACCGTGAGTTTCCGCCTTCCTCCTCTAATCGATTGCCCGTCGATTGTAAGTTTTTTTTTCGTGTAATTTGTTTGGATTAATGCCGGGTTGATCTATTATGGAAGGCATACATTTTTTGAGAGGTTTGATGGACAAATATAGAGAGAGTAAGGAGGATCTACATATGTACTTTTGTAGATTTAAAGAAAGCATATGATAAAGTTTCAAGAGGAGTGCTATTGAGAGTTCTTGCAAAAAAAAAAGTTAATAACGCTTATATTCAATATTTTTTTGTTTCTAAACTTTTCAAAATCAATTTGGATTAATGCCGGGTAGGTCTACTATGGAAGTTATACATTTATTGAGAGGTTTGGATGGAAAAATATAGAGAGAATAAGGATGATCTGCATTTGATATTTATTGATTTAGAGAAAGCATATGATAAAGTTTCAAGAGATGTGCTATAGAGACTTCTTGAAAAAAAGGAGTTAATAATGTTTGTATTCAAAACATTAAAGATATATATGCATGAGGTATTACTTGTGTTCAAACACAAGGTGGTTTGACAAAGTGTTTTTCTATTATGTCTGGATTACATAAAGGATCAGCCTCAAGTCCAAATCTTGCAAGAGGATGTACCTTTATGTATTCTTTTTGCTTTAGTCATGGACATTCTCAATTGGCATTTGCAAGAGGATGTACCTTTATGTATTCTTTTTACTAATGATATTCTTCTTGTTGATAAGATTAGAGAGGGAGTTTAAGGTAAAATTGAATTATGGAGGTCAGCTTTAGAGTCTAATGATTTTCGCTTGAGTAGATCTAAAACTAAATATACGGAGTATAATTTTAGTAGTAATTGACCTAAAGATGAAATTGTGACTTTTCGCGATCAAGTCAATAGTAAGAGTAGTCATTTTAGATATCTTGGATCTATTGTTCAGAGTGATGGTGAAATTGAAGGGGATATTATCAGCAGAATTCAAGTTTGATGGTTGAAGTGGAGGAATGCATCAGGCTTATTATGTGATAGAAAAGTTTCCTTCAAACATAAGTGAAAATTCTATAAGATGGTGGTGAGACTTGTAATGCTTTATGGTGCCGAATGAGTTAAGTGTTGCAGAGATGAGATGCTTCGATGGATGAGTGGCTTGACCCTTTGAGATGGAATACAAATTGATCATAATTTTCTACAATTACCATATCTTTTTACTTTTGTCGCAGATGTTCTCACTACACATTTACAAAAGGTCCGGCGCAGTCACCATCTATTTCACCATCACTTGAATTTTAATATTAATATTTCTATATATTCAGTTTTAGATCTACTTAAGCAAAAATCCATTACTTATTTGCTCTTATATGTAGGTTATGGATATTAAAAATCAAAGAAGTTGGATGTATAACCGATTATTTCAAGGATGAAAGACATTAACAGATGAATTCATTAATGGGGTAAACATTTTCATTCAGCAAGCGAAACAACTACCCAGCTTCATATCATAAGGAAAGTTTTGATGTCCATGTTCTAAACATAAAAATCTAGTGCACCTAACACTAGATGATGTAACTGTTGATCTGTATCGCAGAGGATTCATGCCATGATATTGGTATTGGACTTCTCATAGTGAGTACGAGCCACAAATTGATTATCAATGCGATCCTTCTACAAGTACTAATATAGCTGAGGCTGAAAATATCCGACCAAATCTTGAGGAATTAGTTCATGATGCAACTGGAATACAAATTGAACAAAATACAAAAGAGTTACCGAAATACGAAGGCACAAAATTTTTATGATTTATTGCATGTTACCCAACAACCAATCTGGAAAGGGTGCACCACTCACTCAGAGTTATCTATTGATATGAAGATGTTAAGCATCAAGGCAGAATATAATATTGCTCGTGAATATTTTAATCAATTCATTGGGCTGCTTAAGGAAACCAATCCAACAGATAATTTAATTCCTACATATCTATATCGAACAAAGAAGTTAGTTTCCAAAATTGGTTTGACATACACAAAGATATATTGTTGTGTCAATGAATGCATGCTATACTTTAAAGAAGATATCTCAGAGATTGCATGCCGTCATTGCAATGCACCAAGATTTAAACCAAAATCTGGAAATAGAAAGAAGTAGAAGGATGTGCCTGTCAGTAGGATGTTTTACTTTCCAATAATTCTGAGACTACAACGGCTATATGCATCCATGAGATCTGCTGCACATATGAGATGGCATAATGATCACATTCCACAAGAAGGTGTTATCACACATCCATCAGAAGCAGAGGCTTAGAGGCACTTTGATCGTACACATGTCACATTCGCGGTAGAACCAAGAAATGTCATATTAGATTTATGCGCAGATGGTTTTACTGCTCTGATGGAGGTCATACCCTCGTATGCCTGAGCTTATGGTTTAGGTTCGCAAGCTCAGGCATATGAGAGGATGACCTTCTCTACTGCATCCAGCTTCGCATCCAATTCACATAAGTCCTTACATGCTCAATAAATAAGTGCCCTTCAAACAGTGCTAGAACAAGTAAGGAAATCACAAGCTGATTGACAAACTCAATTGCAAGCATAGGTTCAAATGCAGATTAAGGAGCAACACAATCAGTTGTTGGATGAAATACGCAAAATGAGGGAGCATTTGAGTGGAAAAGAGATAGCTCCAGCTGAGGAGGAGTCCACGGAGTCAGAGTAGTTTAGTTTAGTTATATGAACTTGTTTATTTCTGTGAATCTGTGCTATTGAACAATATGTGATGTTTTTAGTTGATTGATGCTATTGAACAATTTCTTTTAATGGATATTTATGTTTTTGAGTATATGTTGAAGTTCTTTATAACTGTAATGTGTATAGCTGTGTTCTGGATATGTATTTGATTATATTTGCAGGAGTGGAAATGCAATTATTCGCTGGAAAGGCAATTTTTTTTTGTTAATGCTACAGATTTCCGACGGATTTTGCGTCGAAAATACGACGGAAACGACGATACAATGAATCGGTACAATCATACCGGCATTTTTTTGGACGCCGCAATTTCCGGCGCATCTTACAGCGTCGTATCCGCCGGCGTTTTCTGGCTCCAATTATTTGCCGGAAACAAGCCGTAGCTTATTTACGGCAAACCTACGACGTTTTATCCGCTGGTAATTTTCGTCAGATATATACGTCGTAAACTTCCGGCGCACATATCGCCGGAATAAACGGTTGAAAAACGCTGGCTTGGCTAGCATTTTTTGCGCCAGAGATGGCGTCGAAAAGTTTTCCAGAGTCTTATAAACGTTGGAAGGTATTTTCCGACGCGAACCAAACTGGCGTACAAAAATCCGCCGTAAATGCGCCTGAAACCCAGGACTTCCGTCGGATTTTACATGTTACCGTCGGATTATATCCGCCGGTAATAGAGGGTTTTCCTGTAGTGTATTCAAATTTAAATTGAATTGGCTCATTAGAAAAAAAAGATTTTTGGGTAATAATATACGTTTGTTTCGTTGCTTAACACAAAACAAATTTTATTAAAATTTTTTATCAAGGATTATACAACTATCTTATTGAGAAGAATTTTGTTGGTTGATGACTCTCTAATGAGACTTTCAAAGTAGTTTTCTCGCTTTAGATATTCCAATGAATCACACATTGTTTCTATTTACTTTTCCTTATTTAAGAGAACACATATTTAATAAATCTATTGTATTATGTATTCACTAGTCTCTTTATGTTGCAACCCTCTTCGAGTGGACCGTCTTATTGCTTATGTTTCTAGGCTATCTATTGTTGGAGTCTTAGTAGAATCCCAAAATCATTTAGATATATAATTTGTATCCAAAGAAAAAGGATATTAGCATAAAGTAATCTTTGATAAAAGATTGAGCTTTTGCTCTCATTGCCTCTTGCTTGGAGAAAAAAGACTATTAGCTCCTTATGAAACCTAAAAAAGATAAGAACATAGACATTCAAGGTACAACACATTGATTTATGCATCTATAATTAATGACACATCAAAGTCTTTGATAATGATACCATGCTTGGTGATGAACGATGAAACATTGATGGAATGTTTTGTGTTGATGACAGTAACCTTGTCTTATAATAGATTGGCTTTCAAAATTGCTCGGCTTTACAATTAATACCTAATTATTGGTTCCAATGGTGATAATTGCATCATTATGACTTGTTATTTATGCTGAAGTTGTTTCTTATCTCATAAGGCAATGAACAATGTTTTTTTTTTTTTTTTTTTGAGTTTTTGAAGTATGATTATTCATTATCATCACGTCATCATTATTGTCTAAAAAGGAGAGGCATGTTAAAATTAGATCTAGGAATTTGATTTCTACTCGATATTGACAGGCGTCATAGAAAGGGCAAAAATAAAGTTCATGTAAAGATCCTTCATGTTATTGATTCTCCTTCAAAACTCTTAATTTTGATGTCATAATCGATTAGGAGATACAACATGACTAGATTTGTCTTTTTTGTTTTCTTCATTTTGTTTGGTCTTATGACCTTTTATAATTGTCATTTTATTGATGAAAATTATTTTCTTAAAAAGTAACATTCAACTTTTTAAACTACCAAGACAAAAAATGCTATTTGAGCAAAAATTATTATTTTTATTGAGGATTATACAACTATCTTATTAAGAAGAATTGTGTTGGTTGATGTCTCTATAATGAGGGTTTCAAAGTGGTTTTCTAGCTTTAGATATTCCAATGAATCACACATTGTTTATGGTTACTTTTCCTTATTTAAGAGTACACATATTTGATAAATCTATTATATTATGTATTCACTAGTCTCTTTATTTAGCAACCCTCTTCGAATGGACTGTCTTATTGCTTATGTTTCTAGGCTATCGGTTGCTAGAGTCTTAGTAGAATCCCAAAATCATTCAAATATAATTTGTATCAAAAGAAAAAGGATATTAGCATAAAGTAATCTTTGAAAAAAGATTGAGCATTTGCTTTCATTGCCTCTTGCTTGGACAAAAATGACTATTAGCTCCTTAATTATGAAACCTAAAAAAGATAAGAACAGAGACATTCAAGGTACAACACATTGATTTATGCATCTACAATTAATATATGACACATCGAAGTCTTTAATAATGATACCATGCTTGGTGATGATCGATGAAATATTGGTGGAATGTTTAGTTTTGATGACAGTATCTTTTGTCTTATAAAGATTGACTTTCAAAAATTGCTCGGCTTTACAATACATAATGATTGGTGCTAATGGTGATAATTGCTTCATTATGACTTGTTATTTATGTCTAAGTTGTTTCTTATCTCATAAGGCATTGAACAATATTTTTTTTTTTTTGAGTTTTCGAATGATGATTATTCATTATCATATCATTATTATTATTGTCCAAAAAGGAGAGGCATGTTAAAATTAGATCTAGGAACCTGATTTCTACTCGATATTGGTTGGCGTCATGAAAGGGGCAAAAAATAAATTTCATGTAAAGATCCTTCATGTTATTGATTCTCCTTTAAAACTCTTAATTTTGATGTCCTGATCAATTAGGAGATACAACATGACTAGTTTTGTCTTTTTTGTTTTTTTTATTTTGTTTGGTCTTATGACCTTTTATAATTGTCATTTTATTGATGAAAATTATTTTGTTAAAAATTAACATTCAACTTTTTAAACTACCAACACAAAAAATGCTACTTAATTGAGCAAAAATTATAATTCTAGCAACAATAAAGACTTTCTAAGAATAGATGTGATGTAGGTTCATCTTTGATAACCACTACAAGTCATTGGTGCATAATTTAGCCTTGAAATCTTCTATCAAAATAATAATGTTTTGTTGATATCCATGGAGTAAACTTCTATGCAATTATTGTTAAGAAATAATAGCCTTCTAGAAATACCCTAAATGTAAAATTCCTTGTATTTATAAAATCAACCATTATAACTGCATCAAAGACTTTTTTAAGCCAATTTCTTGTAAATTTCATGGCATAATTGAGTAATTCTATACCCAAAATACTATAATATTCTTCTTTACGTGGAACAATCACAACTAAGTTTTCTGTTTATGTACAATGAGGCTAAAGCACAAACCAATGTTCAATATTCATTTTCTGTTGAGATCATCATACTTGTGAACATAAGCCTATCAATAGTAGACTTATAAACACTAATGATCTCTCTTTATATATATGATTTATTTCTAATCTTTAGCACTTCCACATGCTGCAGAAGTCAAGCACACCACCAGTAGCTATTGATGGCACATCAAAGTCTTCAATACTAATATCATGTTTGGCGATGACTGAGGATACATCAGTGGAACGGTCGGTGCTGATACCAGTATCCTGGCTCAGCATTGATTGGTTTGAAAATTGCTCAGCTTTACAATGTCTCCTGATTGGTAGCAATTGCGTTGATTGCATCGTTATAACTTGTTGTTCTTGGCCGTCGAAATAATCTCTTATCTGATCACCAGGCATCGACCAATATGAACTCTGTGTTCGAGGTGGAGGATTATTCATCATCATATCATCATCGTCTTCATTTAAAAAGGAGAAGTAGGAAGGCATCGGCGGCTCAATTGCTTTGAATTCATGAACCCCACCACCACCGATGCTCGCATTGAAATAGGGAGGATCCATAAGTAGTGGAAGGGTATTTGAAGAATTCAATAGCTCCTCTTTGAATCCTTTGATTCTATGCAAACTAGCATCAATTGGAATCGAGCTACTCTTTGCTCCATTATTGTTCTTGTGGAAAACTCTACAAACAACCCATTCATCCTGCAATCATATAAAAAGATAAATATTCTTTTAAGTCACAAAGTCAATATATATATAGAAAAGAAATTAAAGATTAAATTTTAGATTTTTAACCTTGGATGGCTTGTAGAGATTGGAAAGAGAGGTGCAATTGCCTTGGAGCCTATACTCATGAATAACCCAATTGGTCTTCTCTCCTTTAGGAGCCCTCCCTGTATAGAAGACAAGCGTCTTCTTCATCCCAATCAAAACTTCTGATCTCCCTCTGTAGATCTCCTTATCCTTCCCCGTCGCCTTCCAATACCCAGACTCCGTCGCTCTATTTGTTCTCGTCCCCGTCGGATATTTTCTATCTCTCTGACAATAGAAGTACCATTCCTTCTCCCCCATCTTCGCTTTGCCTACATGAAAACAGTTTAAATGCCATCACAATAGCTTCATATAGCTTTCCTCAAATCTAATGGAGGTGAAGCTAAGAATAAGAAGAACATACTTGGAAGATCCCAAGGCTCGCACTTGTTCAAGTCGACAACACCCATAGCTCGAGTCACAAAGCCATGGTTGAGAATCTTAGGAGTTAGATAGTGCGTGATGATCTCCTCGTCTGTCGGGTGGAATCTAAATCCCGGAGGCAGAAGGAAATTTGTGTCTTCCATGATCATCACCATGAAAGAAGCTTCAATGAGAGAGAGAGAGAGAGAGAGAGAGAGAGAGGATGAGAGCTGAGAAAGAAGAAGAAGGGAGTTAAATAGATTATTCTTGCCATGGAAGGCACTTGTTGGAGAAGCCATGGGCTCCTGCTTGATTGTTACTGTTAAGAATTTTTAATGTTGGTGTTGAATTCCTTATAGATTAAAATATTAATTAATTAACTAAGAACACTTTTTATCTTTAAATTATTAAAAAATAAACAATTTTTTTAATCTTTTGATTGGTACTGATGATATGTAGTTTCGAGGAAATATTGCGTTTTTGCAGAAGAAACCGACCGGCAAAGAGGAGCTTTCAGTAGCCGTGGACCTTTGTTTTGGACTTGGGTGGCAATTTTGTAAAATTAGTTAATTGAATTTTATTTGATAATTTTAAAAATAATGAAGACTTTTAGAATAGCATATGATAAGAGATTGAGAATAAAGTTGGTAGTTTTATTAGAATTTTTTTAAAAAAAAAATTATTTATATTAATTTAATAAATAAATGCAAGTAGATGATAATTTAATAAATAGGAAGATTTGGCAAAAAAAATTATTAAAAAAAGGTAAAAATGGAGTTAAAATGTTTAATTTTAATATTTATATAATGAAATATCGAATATTGAAATATGATATTTTTTCATGTTATAATAAATTTAAGATTTTAAAATACATATAAAGACTAAATTTTGGAGATAATATCCTCACCTAATTTTTTACCTATCAATTATGTAATGAATAAATCAACTAGTTCATCTAAGAACTAGATCTAAGACAACTTACTTGATTTTGATTTTCATGGTAATGATTTATACGGCTTTTAATATTGGATATGATATGAAAATCTGACTTAAAATTACGTTAGAATTTTAAATTTCGGTGGTCATTTCGTATAATATTTGAGTTCAGCTCAACACATAAGTGGCGTGAAAAGAAAAATCGTGTTAGGTCGGATTCAGACCAACCTAAAAATAATAGTTTAGCTATTTATTTCCTTTTTCTTATAAAAAATATCATAAAATAGCACATACGTATGTGTGTGTATAATTTTTTTAGTTGCCGTGTTCAAATCAAGTTATAATTTTCATTTCAGAAAATTTTGATACTAATCAGTCGCACTTTAAATATTTTATTGTCATATATCATATTTTTTTAGGACTTTTGAGGCAATTAAGATAAATTTACACGTGTTTCTTTTCCAAGTCAAGTTGGTTGTTCTTCCTCTTCAGATGTTAAAGGGTCTCAACTAAGGTTTAAAGGAGCACTTAACAAAAATAAATTTACACGCATATCTCTTACGAAAGTTTCGAATCAAATATATCTTAGCTGATAGCCACAACTCCTAACCAGTAGATCGATGTGAATTTCATATATCAGGTCAAATTCGAGTTGGCATTTTCTGTAAGAAAATGACTTATATAAGGACTCAGGCTAAACTTGTATTTACTTTTTATGCCCTTTCTCGGCATTATATATACAGGCACCTGTAATAGGAACTACACAGATAATAAAGATACATTTTACTTTCTCATCTCTTTTCTCTCTCTCCAAGAAGTGCTCTCATGATATCAGAGCCACATATGGGAGATCAAGATTCTTCTTCTTCCCTCCCTCCCTCTTCCACGGCTATCACCGGAGTTTCCACCGAACCTCAAATTCCGGCAACTCTCAAGTTTATCATCTCCAACCTCAAGAACATCATTCCGCATCACTTGACTCCGGAAAACTATCCAATATGGAGAATGCAACTATTCCAACATCTGTCTGCGAATGGTTATGCGGATCACCTGACGGGCAAATCAACACCACCGTCCGACCTTGACTCCCCTGAGTATGCTCGGTGGAGCCTCGTCGACAACAATCTCATTTCCGCGCTGTTTTCAACTATATCCCCGGCCATCCTACCTTACGTGATCCATTCCACCACCGCGCAAGACGTTTGGAACACTCTCGAGCGTCGTCTGCAATCTCAAAGCCGATCGCGTGTGATTCAACTCAAGAATGAGTTGCACAATATTCAGATGAACAACCTCACGGTGCAACAATATCTTTCACAAATCAAGAATCTCGTGGACAACATAGCTGCCTCCGGTGCCACAATCGATTCTGAAGACATCGTGTTATACATTCTCAAGGGATTACCTCCCGCGTACAACTCATTCAAGACTTACATCCGGGCATCCCCTCTTCCCGCTGATCTCGACAACCTCTACTCTCTACTATGCAGCGAGGAGATCCACATAAATCAAGATCAGCATACAAAACAAGCACGTTCATCCTCGGCTTCCGCACTCTATGCAAACTCTCAATCATCAAATCAAAATCGATATCAAAAGAAGTTCATCAAGAACAAGAACTCAACCTATCGTCAGCCTGATTCGCAAGATCCCGCTAATTCTGCGTCCAACACTTCCTCCTCGCGTCCTGTGTGTCAAATTTGCAGCAAAGCCGGTCATATCGCAATAAATTGTTGGCATAGGCTAAATCTCAAGTATGCTCCTACCACCACTTCTAACGGCCCCCGTGCCTTGCTAGCTCAGCCGAACGGGCCATCCATGCAACCGTGGATACTAGACTTCGGAGCAACCACTCATCTTACCTCAGATAGCAAGAACCTTCTCAATTCGTTCCCATACAACGGTCAAGACTCTATAACCGTTGCCAATGGCTCTTCCATTCCCATTCATAGCTCCGGTCAAGGGTTACTCCCATTATCGGACAATCACCGTAAGCTACACCTCTGCACGTTATTACACGTCCCCTCTCTCACATATAACTTACCTCTGTTTCTAAACTAACAACAGAAAATTCAATCTCTATTACATTTGATTCTAATGGATTTGTTATTAAGGACATACAGGACAATCATCCACTGCTTCATGGCCATCTCCGTAACGGTCTCTATCAACTGCAAGTGGAACCGGGTGACAACAAGCAAGCCTACCACACCAACGTGACAAACTCGTTCACTTGGCATTCCCGCTTGGGCCATCCCAACAATCAGTTACTACAACATCTAGCGCACAAACTTCCTGAGCTCAAGAATCTCTCTTTTACCTTTAATTGCAATTCTTGTAATATGGCCAAGAGCCACAAACAATCTTTTAATAAACGAATTACTGCAACCACTCATCCGTTTCAAATTATACACTCGGATGTATGGGGGCCGGCCCCCATACCGTCTTTACATGGTATTCGCTATTATGTGGTGTTTATTGACGATTACACAAGGTTCTCTTGGTTATTTTTTATGAACTCCAAGAATGAAACTCTAACAAAATTTAAATCGCTTTGCAGCTTAATTCAGACTCAATTCCACACCACTCCGCAAAATCTTCGCTCAGATGGTGGCGGCGAGTTTACTAGTACAGAGTTTCAAAATTTTCTCAACGACCATGGCATTGTACAATAGCTAAGCTGTTCGCACACCCCAGAACAAAATGGCGTCTCCGAAAGGAAGCACCGTCATCTTCTTGATCTAACCTGTGCCCTCATTCACGAGTCCAACGTCCCTGATCATTTCTGGGCCGACGCCATTGCTACCGCAACCTATCTGATAAACCGCCTTCCTTCCAAATCTCTTGCCCTTAAATCCCCTTATCATATGCTGTATAACAAAGAACCAAGTTACTCACACCTTAGATCCTTCGGTTGCCTTTGTTACCCTTGACTCACACCTTACGCCTCCACCAAGCTCAAACCTCGATCTCAACCTTGTATCTTCATTGGGTATTCCAGCAAACACAAAGGATACAAATGCTATAACACAGACCTTAACAGGACTTTTATTTCACGGCATGTGGTCTTTTGTGAAAATAACTTTCCCTACCAAAATACCACCGCATCTATTCCCACTGATCCTCCTCAACCTCCCCACTCACAGCACCCAAAACTCCTCATCCCTACTTCTATTCTTCCCACCATCACCAGCAAACCAATACCTTCTTCTCCCACTCTTAACAACTTGGCTCCTCCGGAACTTCACCTACCCAGCAACTACCCCACAACCATTAACCCCGTCCCACCTCCTGCTGATTCTAATCATAACATTCCAGCACAAACCCAGCCAACCCACTCCATCCAAACCAGATCCAAATCAGGATTTTTCAAACCAAAGAAAATTTTCACTATGCTCAGTCATACCGAGCCGCACTATACCCCTTCTACGTATAAACAAGCTGTTCAACACGCTCACTGGAGAGCGGCCATGCAAACAGAGTTTGACGCTTTGCAAAAACAAAATACCTGGTCTCTCATACCTCCACCGCCCAACAAACATATCATTGGGTGCAAATGGACCTGCAAATTAAAACTTCACCCTTCCGGTGAGATTGATCGTCACAAAGCTCGCTTGGTAGCCCTCGGCTACAATCAGGTTTATGGTGAGAATTACACAGCCCGCAAATTAATCATTCGGAGTTCGAATGGTTAATTTGGAGCGAAGATAGTTAAAACGAGTATAAGAAAATGGTTTGGTTAAAATATTTGCTATTTGATCTTGAGAGGAGATGTGCTGAATTTGGATAGCTCCGGCTTTGATATGTTGATGGATGAAATGATAGTCTATTTCGATATGCTTCGTTCGGGCATGAAATACGGGATTTTTGGCAATGGCGATAGAGGATAGGTTATCGCAGTGTATGACAGTCGGTGTTGATTGATCAAGCTGAAGTTCGGCGACGAGTCGACGTAGCCAAAGAACCTCCGATGTTGCGGCGGACAAAGCCCTGTATTCTCATTTTCGACTCATTTAATAAACGGATCGACTCATATCATATCATTTTTAGATTGAACCCTAATCCAACATGTGAATATGAATTAACACCTCTAAAAAATTTATAGATATATCAGTAAAATAAACAAATAATTAGCAAAAAAAAAATCAAGTAGCATATAAATACATATATAGAGGTGTCAAAAAATTATATTAAATAAAAATTAATTAATCATACATTAAGGTTTGGTTTGGGACAGCTTTCTTAGTATTTTCTAAAATAATTTTTTAGTAAAAAAAATTTTAAACTAGAAAATTTTATACTTAAAAAACTGCTTTAAAAAATAATAAAAAAGCTATATCAAACGAAGCTTAAATAATTATCAGCAAATAATTAAAAAAAGATAATGATTCGCAAAATCGTCAAATCCCACTTAGTTCGGGCATAATTATTGTTTGATAATAATGTGGACGGCGATTATGAAGCTGTTGATGATAAGATTAATTAAGAAAAATAATTAATTAATTTGGGATTAACGTATAATAATAATCTACTAAGTGGTGGGAACGATTGGTGGGGCCGGGGATGATAGGGACATCTAGTACGTGTTGTCCGCTGCGTGTCGCCGAAAAATCGGAGGCGTTGTGGCTGAGATTCCGCTACGTGTCGGATCCAGCTATGCCACCTAAGTATAGCGTGTTGCCCTAAATTTCATAATCGTATACGATTATCGCTCACTTTATTTGTAAAACTTTTATTTTAAGAGCTGTTTAGTGACAGTATTAATATTAGCAAACAATAGTATAAAAATATTTTGATGAAAATTAGTGTATAAAAGCAATTAGATTTACATTAAGAGCAATATATTATTAATTATATAAACATTGCACGCATTTCAAAGTAATCTAAAAGTTTAGAAATTTAGATTTTGTTTGAGACGGGTTTTCTTAGGCATCGTTTGAGGCAACTTTCTTATTGCTTTTTAAAGCAGCTTTATAGCACAAAAATTAAAAAGCTGCTTTAAGAAGCAGTAAGAAAGTCATCCCAAACGAAGTCTTAGGTTTCGTTTGAGAAGGTTCTTTTATTGCTTCTTGAAGCAGTTTTTTAGTATAAAAATTAAAGTTTTTGACTGCAAGGTAGCTTCAAGAAGCAGTAAAAAAGCCGGCTCAAATGAAGCCTTAGAAAGCTGCTTTAAGAAGCACTAAGAAAGTCGTCACAAATGAAACATTACGCAGACTAATATTTTGATTTGTGATTTTCTTCCGCTATTAAGATTGTTGATAAAAAAAACCCTAAAATAATAGTTTTGTGTGATAATCGCATACGATCGTTAGGTTTAGGAGAATACGTTAGACTTAGGTGGTATAGTTAGAGTTGAACACTTTCAGAGGATTATTATATTGCACTATTGCAGTACTATTTCGAAAGCAACGGTCTGTTTGGGATGGCTGTAGCATTTTATAAAGGTGATTATAAAACTGCTGTGAAGAAAATAACTTTTTAAAAAGTTACAATATAAAGCAGTTTCCTACCATGCTCAAAATTTTTTTACAAGTAGTGGTCATGCAAATACAAATTGTAGTTGTGATCTAAAAAACGAAGCCTAAATCTAAAGATTTTGATATCTTTCCTGTTTATTTTTTTGGTGAGGATATCCCTATATAAATTTTTTTATTAATATTAAATTGTGCATAAATATATTTATAATTTAATTTTGAAGGGTTTTCAAATATTTAATATATTTAATTTACACCCAACAAAATAATTATTGCTTTTATAAGGTAAAGAAGACAATTAGTTCAGTATGGGCTTAAGATTTTGTTACATATTAATTTTCATAAGAAATTTATTCTACTTATTTTATATAAATATCGTAGTATTTGAATAATGTTTATATATTTCATAGCATTTATCTTCATTTTATTTATTCTTTTATTAAATTGTTCGATTATTATATTTATTCTTTTTTATAAATGTAATGCAACTAATTAATAAATTCTTTTATTACATTTATCTCAAAATAAATTTAATGATTAAAAGAATTAAATGATTGAATTTAAATTCGTTATGCTAACCCTAAATCATAAGCAAAAAACTTATTTTAATGGTTTATAAGATGAAAATATGTTATTATTTAGCACAATGATTATGATAGAGATTACAAACTAATCACTCAGTTGAAAGATGTGTGGGCCCCACAATTGATGATATGGTTAAGCTAAATTAATAGAGATTAACTTAGCTTCATCATCTCACCATATATATGGTGGATCCTCTATCGCAGAGTCGTAGAGATAGAGGCTTCGTGTAGGACAGTTTTTTTATTGCTTCTTAAAGCAGCTTTTTAGTAAAAAAATTTAATTGGGTGGTATAGTTAGAGTTGAACTCTTTTTGTAATAGAAAGCTGCCTTAAAAAATAATAAGAAAGCAATCCCAAATGACGCCAGAGATGATTATATAATCATTCTAATAACAAAAAAATTTCTCTTTTTCAGTTGGACTTAAATTTTGAGTGATATATTTATGAACTTTTTTTTAATATTTCAAAAAAAGTGTTATTAGAGATAGAGAGAGAAAGTTGAGTGTGTGGACCAAATGAACCTCAAATGTTGACTTTATTCAATATTTTTTCCTCCAAGGTTCCTCCTCCACCTTGTTTAAGAAAAATAAATCTAATCTTACCTTTGTTCTTATCAAAATATAATTAATAATACTAATTATATAATAGTAAATATTCCACAGTTGTCATATAAACAATATTTTATACATAATTAAAAAATAACAAATTAATGAAAAAAATTGTATGGTGGAGAAGCAATTATTAGGTGTGCTAAGTGCCAAAGCTAGATATTTTGGTGTGTTTATTTGGTATCTATTGTTTTGCAATAAAAAAAATAACACACAATAAAACATCATTAGGTTGATAAATATTTCTTTCTTTATTGGAATATTTCACTTGTTTATTAGACTATTATAATGATAGAGAATTTATTTTCTTTAATTTTGAACAATTATTCATTCATAATAATAAAAAATTAAACATAACGTATATATGCTATCATTTTTAATGTGAAAATCTCTAAAAGTAAAATAAAAAATCATGTGATCTTCCCTAATTATAATATATTACATTGATAATAAACTTGAATTGTGATGATAGTGCAATGAAGAAGATTGGAAGTGATAATTTTGAGGTATTTTAGTGCAAGGGGCAAAAGTCATTGGGTGAGGAAGAAGAGGAACAAAGCTTTAAGATGCTAATGAAGTTGGAATAAATAGGGTTATTTGTAATAATCAATGAAGGTATCGTCTCTCGATCTATTATTTAGAAGTTGCTTCCACCAAGTCTCTAACACGAAGGGGAGGAAGCTATCTAGGAGATAGAACTATTTTATCATTAGTTTTAAAAAAAATAGAGGAGCTTCACCACTCATGATCATTTTATGGCATTATCATAAAAATGTTTGATACTTCATCATACACATGCCAATAAAGGAAGAACCTAATTCAAATAGGTCAAATTTCTTTAGAAGATCACTTCTCTCTCAGCAAAGTTCTTTGAGTGTACTATGAGTCATAGTCATCTATAAGTGATAGGATCATATATATTAATATCAACAATCAATGATGGTTTTAGTTACTCGTCATTAATTAAGATTAGCATATGATCGCTTTAGTGATTGTCCATAGAGTGAATGGCCCTTGAGCCTATTTTGGTTACACGTCTAGTTACCGTAGTGCTTTTAATAGGCCCCACTTTAACTTCCTATCTCAAAAAATTTATGAAGGCACCACCAAACATGACAATTCAAATCAAGTCCCTTATGCTAATATATACTCAATCTCACCTAAAATGTGAAGCGATAATTTCTAGTAAGCAAATTAGAGATAGTTCTCCACTCAGACTACTAAATATGTTGGAGCTCAAGTGGAATGGAGGCTAAAAAAATCTTAAGAATCCTCTTTAACTCATTTAATATTTCATCACTTCATCCATAAGGTAGAAGATGAGGGGAAAATCATTGACAAGCATTCGACATTTTTGATAAAATGTCACGTACATAATGCCTATCAACGATTAATGTCTAATGTTTGTCATATATCAATGTTTGATGCACTTATTTTTTATAATATCACATTTTGTCCTATTAAAAGCTATCAAATCAATCACCCATAATCAACCGATTTCTAAGGTCTCTAGGTAGTCGATTGTTGCCTTTTGTTTGTGAATAATTGATTTTTCACATATGCTAGCCAAGAAAATTTGATATGCTAGCCAAGAAAACTCGATGTCCATCCTTTTAATCACTTGATCTCCCAATGCTTACCAACAAATAATCTCCAACAATAGATAATGTATGATTCATCTCATTCAGATCATTCAATCACCTCTCATGCCAGTAGAACAAATAAGCTGACTACCCATTAACACCCAACATTTGATATTCTATCAATAATTTTTTTTTTTTTATGTTAACCAATGTCTAACAACTAACATCAATCAACCACTAGAATCTAATTGCCATTTCTCAATTATCTAGTCATCCCTCCTAATAAGATAATGTTAAATTATCTAACCACTCATCATCATCCAACATCCAATATTCATATGGGTTGTCACCTGATGGTTATCACAACCATTTGACATCTATCTATCATTGCCTTCTAATGCTCATCATGTTGATAGTTAAATCCCACATTCTATTAATATAATGACCAAGCTGATTGCCTACTATTATTGATCAACATGGACATGCTCCCTAATTTTCACCTAACACCTCTATTAACGGTTAGTATCTAACTTCTGCAAATCACTGACATTTGATGTCAATATTCTTGACCTTCAAATATCATTTTGTATCAAAAGAACAATTAAGCCAATTGCCCTCCATCTTCTAACTTTAGATGTTCTTCACTTATCACCACCCAATGCAATGAATGACCAATACTTAATGCCTACCAGCCGGCAATGTCTAACACATCCTCCTAGTTACTTAGTTTCCCTACTCATCAGGTGAAAGATGAAGTTGATTGTCCATTATTGCCCAACTTTTGATATCCTATCAAGTATCAACTATCACCCAACCAACCCTCGTCATATGATAATAACTTTGAAACCTAAAGACTCTTCTTACTACCACCATTAATTGGAGTTCACCCAAGGTTCAAATCTATTGAATTATATAATGTCTTATCTAGTTAACCAAAAAACACTTTTATTAATCATTAATTCACGTTAGTGAAATTATTTTAATCTCGCTAGGAGTTTCAATTTTTTTCCCACTTAGATGTTTCACAAAAAGAATCATATTTGTCATATATGTTACTCTCAACTTATTTATACGTCTCCGGTCTTTATAAGATTCTAAAGCATTTCTACACTATTAGATTTTTCTCCTTGAAACAACATAAACCCTTTTAGTAACACTCTCTAAACTCAATGAACTTAGATTGTTATAAACACAAGCTAATCTCTCCAAATCATACTTTTTTTATTGCGACCTTGTTTACTTATTTGCAGCGATTATTTCCTAAAGCCATCTCCAATCGAACTCATCATTTTCCACTTCAAAATACAGTAATAGCCGTATCAAATTGTTATTCATCTCCATCCGAAATTCATTTATAACACAAAAGAATATTCCATGTAGATTCTTTCTCATCTTCATTATTTTCGTCAAAAAATGAGTTTCTATGAATTCACAACCGAAAAAATGCGTTTCTTTTTGGTATTCAGTTGGAGAAGTCTTCATACGTTTTGCTTACCATTATTGTCATCCTAACTATAACTACCTAATTACTTTTCTTTAATCTCTTAATGTAGGAGTTGAATCCACTTAATTACATCTTAATACTTTATAGGGAAGGAAAAACACCACGTACGTCATGTCCTAATACCTATTGATTAGTACCAAATTACTTAAAAATAAGAAAAATAATAAATGATGATGTACATTAATATATCATATACCACTTTGAAATAAAACTTTTAATATCAACAATAAAATAAAAATGATTAAAATATAAAAATACAAGATAACTAGTTTGATTATTCATCTTATGCTGCAAAATACATCAAAACTTAGCTCCTCGCAATTTTTATTTTCTTTTTTACTTATTCCTTCCCACTAGGTTTGTAAAGAGTCGAGCTGATCTCGGGTCACCTCTAGCTTGAGCTTGATTAATTAATCTAGTTCAAGTTCAAGCTTGAGTTTAATTTGCACATTTGAGCCGGCTCTTTTATAATGAAAAAGAGAAAAAGATTATGATTCAAACAACTATTATAATAAAATTATTAAAAGAAGGAGAAAATAGAAGATAAATAATAAAAAATTACTTGATAATAGAAAATGATATATAATTTTAACTATTTTTTAATAGTTTTAGTAAAATAGTTTTGTACTAGAATTTATGAATTTCTAAATTCTAATATTTCTTAAGTGTATTTTAGTAATAATTTTTAAAAAAGCCAGCTGAGAGCTAATGAGCGAGTCGAAGTTGCCTCAAGCTGTGCTCTTCAACTCATCGAGACCAACTCCCGAGTCATTTATCGAGTCAAATTCGAACTAGCTCATAAGTCGGACGACTCACTTAGGCACGTATTTCCAACATAAATTAAAGGCTCAATAATCATTGTTAACATATATGTATTTAGTTTAATTATACAAAATAAAAATGACATTAATATGATAAATAGATAGAGAAAATTTCTCTATTAATGTATTATAAATATATAATTAATTAAAATTAGGAGATAAATAATTTTGGAGAAAATAATATTACGAAATTAAAATATTAAAATAGGTCTATTCGACTCAGCTGGTCACCTCCCACGTGGCATGCATTG
>NW_021319876.1:471276-512227 GCF_001605985.2 Dendrobium catenatum | reverse complement strand
TGTTTGGTAACTCAAATTGTGGTTTGAACCTTCCAACAATGCTTCGGGTCCTTGATTTGGACTCATTTGGGGTCGGATTGAGTCGAATTTGGTGTCGTTGGATTCGTATTTCCGAGACGCTCAGTTCGACTATAAGTTTGTTGAAATCCGAGTTGAGATGATCTCCGAATTAATTTTTGAAGTTTCCGACGTGCTTTTGCCTCAAGATTAGTGCCCGATCAAGGTAATTTTCTGATGACGTATCACTAATTATAGAACCTACGAGTCTTTGATTCATTCTATTACAAGACACAAACAAAAGAAGGTAAACAATGAAGAAAAAATTAGCACGAGGACCACCCAAAAGATACATCCATAAGCAACAACTGTCAAGACCACGCTCCAACCAACACAACAATCCAAGTAAGACAACCTAGAAGGTCAACATCAGTTCCCATTATGAATAGCAATACAAGCACCAACGAAGTTATTTCTTTGATTTTCTCTTACGACGCTTCCCACTATCATGAGAGAAGGTCTCATGCACACACCTACAATGAATACATCTCTTGCAATTCATCCACGTCATCAACTAAATCACCCCCACACGCGTAGGAGAAGGAATCCTCCAACCAATCCGATGGATCATCATTATTCAAAGTTAAAACCAATTGAGCTTTCAATTTGACATTAGAAACAATTGAAATATGAACATAATAAACAGCCTCATTCCCTAAAAAACATCCACATGAGGAGTTAATTGCACCCCCAAAGAAGCCACGAGTGAGACATGAATGATAGCATTCAAATTGGTAAAGACTCATCCAAAACAGCCTTGTTAACATCACACAATTCAATATCCCTTTTTTTAATCTGATTGATCCAATTAGGGGTGTCAATAAATATGATGACTCAAATTCTATACTATCGATGTATTGTCCTCTTTGACCTAATAGCCTCACTTTTTTCCATTAGTATAACTTCTCAGGTGGTCACTTACCTTAAGATTATTGTCCCACAAGTGTGTTTAACTTTGAAGTTTCTTAATGAAATTTGAACCTTTACCTCAAAGGAAGCCTTGATGTTTAAAAGTTTAGCTTATCTTTACTAAAGCAATTTCACAATCTCTCTCACTAAAGTAACTGCTGCTCTTATTAGTATCCTTACCCTAGAATCATCTACCAAGTAGATAGGATTCTAGAGGTGGCTCCTATAAGTTCAAGTTATGGCTCCCGACATGTAATACTTTGTCATATATAGGATTCCAGAGGTGGCCCCCATATGTTAGCATTTTATCATTTATTGCACTTAGTTCCCATCTTTGTGTGGTGTATTGCTCTAATATAATTTTGTAATAGCCAAAACTCTTAACTATCAATGTATTGTCTATTTTAGCCTAATGGTCTCACAGCTTTATCCCATTGGTGCAACTTCCAAGGTATTCATCTATCCTACGATTGCTCCTAAATTAGCACACTTAACATTGGAATTTCTTAATGAAATTTCAACTATTATATCAAAAAATGTCTTGATGTTTAAGAGCTTAACTTTTTTTTTACTTTGTGATTTCACAATAAATAACTAGACCAACCAACCAGACCAGAACTTAACCTGAAAATTCGGGTCGTGATTGAAATGTTTTAATAAATGAGTTGGGTTAGGGTTTGAAATTCCAACCTATTTATTAAATGGGTCGAGTTCGAGCTAACTACAATCTCATTTCTGACCTGAAAATGACCCGTTTAAAAATTTTGTTTCCCTTAAATGTTTTTGCTTGTGGATATGATTTTCTCATTTTTTTTGTCAAACAACCTAAACTCTATAGCTGATAAGTTATAAAAAAAATTCAAAATGGGTTAACATATTAGGTTCGGGTCATTCGAGTTACTACCAGGTTGATTTCAGGTCCTTCTTTTTAACTTGTTTATTAAACTGATTAGGTTTGAATTGACTGGATTCAAATCGTTTCAATTTAGGGCCGAATCCAAAACTAACTTCTCAACCCATTTTGATGCCCCTAGATCCAAGTTTGTCACACCCCAAAATCAAATTTGAAAGAAAGAACTGCCTATCTTATGATGAAAACAGTTTTCAATTTTGACTTATAATGACTTCTAAAAAATATCATTTGCCTAGGTTAAATTTTAGGTTATTTCAAATTTGAGAAAGGATTCACATTCTATTCAATCATCTGATTCGATATAATTTGTACGACCGCTTGTAGACTTATCTTCTTTTAAAAAAAAAAACAAATTGATCAATCTCCAATATTGCCGACTAATGATGTGAGACAAAGAAGTCACATTCAAATCTTCAATGCAAAAGGAATAGAGTGATGAATGAAATCCTAACCACTTCTAAAAAAAACAAATTGATCAATCTCCAATATTGCCGACTAATGATGTGAGACAAAGAAGTCACATTCAAATCTTCAATGCAAAAGGAATAGAGTGATGAATGAAATCCTAACCACTTCTTCTAAAATAATTAAATGTGAAGCAATTAATCAAACTTGTGGGCTCCAAAGTCCTCATATATTGAATTAAAGAATTCAAGATAGCGTAAAAAGTAAAGCAAAACCCTACCCTTTTTTGGTCAATGGGAATTAGGGTTAAGACTTCTTACTATTTAAGGAAGAAAAGTGCAAAAAGAGTTCCCATTAAGAACCCTAATTGCCTAATCACCACATCCTTTAGTCTTTATGATGATTTGATGATGTGATGTGGACTAAGTAATTAATTATTTAATAATTTAGAAATTAATTTTGATTATATTTTTTCATATAAAATAAATCTATTTTTTTTAAAGGAATTCAATGCTATTATTACAGTCCTAAAATTATTATTATTATTATTATAGTGAAAAAATAGAATGTCATAATTTGACTTTATATTTTAGGCTTCGTTTGGGACAGCTTTCTTACTGCTTTGTTTTTCATATCTCAATCACAATTTTTTTTCTTTTTTTTGGCCAATACTTTTTTGTTGCTTTCAAAAAAAAAATTACACTTTAAATTAAGCTGCTTTTTATAACAGCTTTAAAAAATTATTTTCTCTGAAGTAACTTTTCATTGTAGTAAGAAAGCTATCTCAAATAAAGTTTTAGGTTTCATTTGAAACGGCTTTATTGCTACTTTTTAAATGATACTAAAAGCTATTTTAGAAATCATCAAAAAAGTTATTCCAAACGAAGCCATAATCAACTTGATCTAAATGTAATAGGGTGTACAACCTGTAATTTAGGAGTACGATAAGATTTTTCTTATTATTTATGTTATATGGTCATTCTATAATCTATATATTATATTATTAACTTTCTTAATTTTGCATTTGCCTTGCTAGTGTTCTTTTATAACAAAAAAATTTATTATATTTACTTTAAAATTAGTGCAATACAAATAATTCATATAAAATAATAATCTCAAAATAAATCTAATAATTTTCAAGCTCATCCTAATAGAAATTAAATCACAATAACCTTATATATATATTTTTTTCATTAAAAACAATATCATAATTTCTAACTTTTTTTATTATTATTCAAATCATTATCCAAACATATTTTTTTAACCTAAAAGAATTCCTCAATGATTAAAATCACACAATAATAAAATTCCTCCCCAACTAACATAAGACAGAACTATCACTAACATTGGCCAATTTATATTATAAATATAAATAAATCAAACATGAAAATGATTGGATCATTCCTTAACCTACTAAATCTCATATAAATATTAATTTGGACATGTGGTTAATTATGTGGCTTTGAAGAATTCAATTATGTCATCTTGATTACATTAATTAATCATAATCACATAATTAACTATATATAATTATCATTTAATCATCCACCTATGTGTAATCAGTCATTCTCATAAACATAAATATATTCTGTTAGTGATAATTAATCCAATTAACTGACGTGTTTACTGACCTAATCTCCTAAAAAACCGGAGATAAATAATTAAGAAAGAAGGCAAGCTTCTCCACTTAGATTAAAGAAGTAATCAAAATTAAATTTGTTAAACAAGGTTAAGTTAACTGACACATCCAATATTTTAAGTCTAATGACGTTTTAAGATACCTTATTAATTGCTCTTTCTTTTTTTAATAATTAAGCAAATAATTACTAATTAAAAAAGTAATGGTAGATAAGTTTATTAATTAAATTAACCTTAATTTAATTGTTATTGATTATTTGATCTAAGAGGAAGTATGATTAGCATTAATATTAGGGTTTGTTAAGCAATGCTCAAAGTTTGTGAAAGGCTAATATTTTACTAGAAAATTAATCTACTTCCATTTCTTTTATTAAGGGAGTAAAATTTGAACTAAATTAATTGGTCTATAAATAATATTTGCTAGGTCTGAGGGTATAACAGAGTCGAACTAACCTATAAGTTGACTCAAGTTAAGCTTGAGCTAATCCTGACTCGACTCGACTGGACTCGCTAGCTTGTACGTGAACTCTTTTAAAAAATATTAATATTAAATACACTTAGAAGTCAATAAATTTAGCATAAAATTACTATAAATATTTTAAAAAATTATTTCTATTTCTTATTTCAAGATATTTTTATTTCTCATTTTCATAATCTTTTAATTATGTTATAATAGTTATTTTAAAAGAAAATTATGACATAGATTAAAAAAATTTAGAATGGTTTCTTTTTATAAAATATAAAATTTTAAATATGAAGGTATAGTACACCTTGGGCCGGCTGAGTTCGGCCTATTTAAAGTTTGGATATTTTAAGTAGGCCCTTTTAAAATCGTAGATGTACAATTTGTACTTTAATTCTCAAAGAATAGATCTTGGGCCTATTCTTGTCTATTTGCCTGAGTAAAGAAAATTTATTACTATTGGTATTACTTTTATCAACAATTAAATTTATGTTGTTAGGATTTTGGAATATCAAAATTATAAGGTGTTTATGTTGAGATGAACATATTAAGATTCCAAATATCAAATTTTCTTTAGTTAGTTTTAATTTAATAGTTTATGGATTTCTCCTTTTTTTTTAGTTTTATTTTTTCTAATCATTTATATGTATTCTTTTATGGTTATTTTATTAATAGGTTTGGTGGATATATTTTTTTTCTATTTGTGATGAAATCAATGACATTAAGGGGCTATTTGGTATCGGATTTGGGATGGGTTTTATGTCGGATTTAAGGTAAGTCTAGCCAAACAGTTTTCAAAGGTCATCTAAATCCGAAGTGTTCATAAATCATGAATTTACGGATTTAGGGCGTAAATCCGGGATTTTTTAAATCACATTGTTTGGCAAATTTATCAATTTATGGACTACCAGATTTACAGATTTAGTGGAAGAAACGCAAAGGGAGAAGTATAATTACCTTCACAGAGAACTTATGTCGCCGTGAACTACGATCCGACAGGAACAACATCTTTAGAGACGAAAACTTTTATACTTAACATAACTCAACTTCACGTGAAGCAAAACAAGAACAAAGAAGTGCATAGGAGGAAAGGCAAATCCTAGTAACAAAGAAGCAACAAAGCCGAAGAGGAAGCCATTCCTCATGCGAAAAGCAACAAAGAAGCGAGGAAAAACCTACCAAACATGAGATTAATTCCATGAATTTTTAATTAGATAAAAATAATTAATTATATAATTAGCAATATAAATATTAATTAAATACTTAATTAATAATTAGATAACAATAAGTATGATCAGTAATTGAAATTATATTAAAAAAAATTAATGAAGTAGTTAGTTATTCAACTAATACTTAAATAATGATCATTATAATTAGTATTGAAATGTTTATTAAAATATTACCTAAATAAGTAATTAGTTAATTAATAATAATATTATTAATTAATTTATGGCATCATCCCACCAACTTTGCAATAATTAGCATACATAGCAGCGTAGTAATTAGCAACGGTAAATATGTCAATGAAACTCCATTATCGACTATTCAATTATGAGGAGTATCATCTTGCCTTGCTTCACATATGGCATCGTCCCAGCAACTTCAAATAGAGCTACAACTGCAGTTGGAATCGATAACTTCTCATCAATTACAAGCTTTACTTAACCAAAATCATATTGAAGCAGTGGAAGATTAGCAGATAACTCTTCAAATCACCAAACTTTGAATTTTCTGTTTGGGATGATTTTTTTATTGCTTTTTAAAGCAGCTTACTAGCACAAAATTTTTAATTTTTATTCTGGGAAACAGCCTTAAAAAACAATAAGAAAGCTGTCCAAGCGAAACCTTAGAGATGGTTACTATGCTGCTTGAAAGTTTTAGAAAAAGAACAGCCGGAAGAACATAACACCAGAGTGTCTGCTACATATTCACATTATTGACAAAGAGCAACTTTTTACAACGCACAACACATTGATGAACATATAAATGTTTGATGAAATGCCACGCAGAAATTTGATACATAGCTGACAAACATTTGGTTTTGGTTCTCAGACAGAAGTGTTTGGAACTGAGCTTTGTTTATCTGTAATCTGATTGTGCAGGAACTGGAGCACTGAGAGGCGCTGCAACAAGGGATTTGCAAGTTCAGGAGAGATATTTCAGTAGAAGATAACCGGTCATATGAACCAGAAAAAAAATTATAATTCTAAGGGAATTTTGATTAGGATGGGTTTACTGATAAAGGTGCAATATAAATTATAAAATTTTCATATATTGCTCACATTTCAAAAATATGTAACGAATTTTAGACCCATTCTGACCAACAAATTCCTTATGAGATAATTTTGTTCATTTTGACTTACCCGTTGCTTTAGAGCAGCATCACTGGAATTCAATTTCAATGATTCTAGGCGGTCTATTGCTTCTTGAAATCCTTTTATTGCAGCATCTTCATTGCCTAGACTCCTATCCACATCTGCAACTTTGGCAAGCGAAACCGCGAAATCTACAATCTGAACAAAATCAAGTAATCTGAATAAGTCCCCCGATCAAAAAGTAGGAAACATCCAGAGCTACTTAAGAATACAGAAGCAGTTTATTCTAATTTCTAAATGGACACATATTTAGTCTGATAAAGATCATCTTTCTTAATAAAGATACCTCTTTGGGCTACAGTTTTTTACGAACACTATTCCAAATCAGATAGTTCTTATTTCATTTGAAAGTAGAGTTTGTAGACTTTATACAAAATGAATTAAATTTACCTACACTTGATAATATAATGAACTCAGCTTTAAATTCTAACTCTACTTAATCTACCAAGTATTAGAACCAACTGGACAACGGTTCAACCTCACATTCTTGATAGGCCACCCACTACAATCCAAACCCCATCCATGCATACCCGCATGTGTAATGCCACACTTGTCTGCACCCACTATGCTCATATGTGCTTGTTCAAGCTCTCTCTTTCACCTCACATCCGCGATCAATATTCTATTTTTGTGATCATGAATACCATATTTGTGCCATTTCCCATCAGTGGTCTTAGTCAAGGTTGCCGCCAGTGTTGTTGCTCATGTGCTTCACCCTGCTCGGTCACCAACAAAACCAATCTTATTTGTCCTTACATTTGTGTTGTATCCACTATCAACCTCAACTCCCATGCTCTTCCACAACTCTCTTACTCCTCGCCTAAGGGTATAAACTAGTTGAGTTGAGCTCAAGCCAACCTTAGCTTGAGCTTTCGCTTGGTTAATTAATCGAGTTTAAGACCGAGAACAACCTTAATTCAATGGCTTCGAGCATTTATTATGAAATAGAAAATAACATTCTTATTCAAGCAAGTATAATATATTAACATGATAAAAGATATATATTAACATGATAAAAGAATAACAAATTAAATAAGAAATATTTAAAAAAAAAATACTGGAAATAAGGAAGTGAGATATAATTTTTTAATATTTTTAATAAATTTATACTAAATTATTAAATAGTAATATATTATAAGTATATTTTATATTAATAAATTTTAAATGATCCAACTCACAAGCTCAGTGGGGGTTGGCTTAACCTTGGCAGATTAGCTCTTCAAACTTTGCTCGAGCTCGCGGGTTAGCTTTACTCAGTGATACCCTGATCCTCACCACATCATAATCATAGAGGTCCATCTCCAAATTGTCTATTCCTCTAAGCATAGCAGTAAACATCTAATTTTCTTATGTGATCACCTTGGTGGTTCACACAAACCTTTTTGAGAATTCATTCGCTGTCACTTCTCTCTCATCCACCACCAAACCATCTTGATAGCACCATATCTCCTATTAACAACCACACAAGGTTTCATTACAATGTCCTATAAGCTCCCCTAAGGCCACCAGATGATCATATTGGAAAAAACAAAGTTTGAGTTCTTTTTAAAGGTTACAATATACTAGCAGTAGCACCTTTTGATTTCAGCGGCCTTATCAAGGGAAAGCGTGGTAGGCAAGGTTAGAAATGATAATAATTCATCTACGCCATTATAATGCAAATCAGAATCTTCCTGCCTCCATTTTCCCTAGCAGAAAATAAAGGCATCCGAGCTGAAGCCCAAGGGATACAGAAAATGGATCAAAACTTCAAAATTTTAAGAAAATAAGGATTGTCATTTGTTTGATTGGCATTTTACTTAAAAAAAAAAAAAAAACTTAAAACAAGTATCATATTTAAAATCATTTCCAACAAACAGAAAAATAAACTTGTACCATTTCATTACAAGTTCATTCCCTCTGTTCATAGTAAAAACAATTACAATATACTAGCTTATTTCTCTTGATATTAATATCATTACTTTTTCAAAAAGAACAAATGTTAAAATTTTATTGATACAATAACAATAAACATTTATCCTACTATGTGGGATCAGCTACATGAATCTTTTTCTCCATTACATCCTATTAAAAGATAAATTCTCATTTAAATCTAATAAAAAAATATTATTTTTAATACTTTCTAATCAAGTCTTAGGTCAGGACCGAGACCAAATTTCCAGAGCATAAGAAGAATACTTACATAGGAAGTCTAGGTTATCTAGAATACCGGATCTTAGAAGTATAACAAGTAAAGCCATCATTCAAAGTAAATGCTTCATTCATTAGAATTTCACAGAGCAAGAGAGATAAAGACAAGTTCTCAAACCTGGCACGAGACGTTGGACCTCTCCATGATTGCATCACGACGAACGTCCAAAGCCCGAGTATAGTAAGTTTTTGCAGATTCAAGATCACCATCATAGTACCTCAGATCTCCTATTTTGTTTAAGGAAACAGAAAGAGTATGCACTAGCTGGAAATGAATCAAGAATGTTACAATGGCAAGATAAATATAATGTAGATCAGGTGTAAATTTTAAATGTAAAAAAGAGACCCCAAGAACAACCTCCAGATCCTTTGCAGGAAGCTTTGAAAGAAAGTCAGCACTCTCTTCATAGTAGTTTACTGCAGATCCGGAGTTTCCCGTAGTTCGACTGTAAGAATACCATTGTATGCATGTGTAAAGGCATCATGACAGAAATACGTGCAAGATATTTGAATTTTCATAAGAAAACAAGAAGCAAACCAAAGAACAGAATATCCAGACAGGGTCGGGGTAGATTATTGGTTTTCCTTCACCTTTCATCTCTAAGAGTGCTAAGCTAAAAGAATCAGCCGGAATCAACACAAGGATATACCCAATTCCAAAACTTGGGCTACAACTAATCAAACAAATTGGCACCAGAATGACTGGAAGATAATGTGTAAAACTTAAATAAATGGCAATGGCTCCTAACATTCATTTTCGAGGAGCTATTTGAGCAAATGTGCATGTGGATCACAGAGAAACTATCACGATTTAAGTACTTCGATAAGTGGTACTATTAAGAATTCACAATGCCGACCTCACATAGTTCACATAAGGTTAATGATGATGATGATAACAATGTTAAGTGGCAATATGTTCATGTATGTGAACATCAAAGATCAATATATTTGTTTCATTCTTTAATGGTCTAATTTTTTGTTATGAATTGATTCAGTTTTAGATTATTTTGATCTTGTATGACATCACACCTATGCAAAAGGCCTATAAATAGAATATATAGATTGATGTAAAGGAGTCCCACTATAATAAGCCCAATGAATCAATAAAGAAGGCTCTCCTCCCATTCTTCCCACTCTCCCCTTCCCTATCTCTCTCCTTCATAAAAGAAACATCTCTTCTTCCTTCACGAAATTTCATAACAAGTGATATCAAAACCTCGTTGAGGCAATGTCAAGGAGGAAGGAGGTGTTTGAGCTATCAGTAACGTGCAAGTTGGGTTCGCGGCAACTAGCACGTGCGGGAGGCGGACAGGCAAACCAAAGCGGCTTGCGTGTAGAATTCGTGCAAGTAGGCGTGCGTGGTGTGGCCTGGTGTGACTGGGAATAGTGGATGTGTAAGGGCACATGAGTAGGATGAATGCGTTGTGGTTGGGGCTTGGGTCACGTCTGGTGTCAGGATCACATAGAGCTTAGTTCACGCGGAAGGTGGGTCCATAGATCCGCAGACTGGTAAAGGCGCACAGGCAAAGCCGCAGACGGCACAGATTTCGTGAGCAAATGGGCGGAAGGCCGGCGGGGTGCGGTCGGAGTTGGACCGCATGAGTACGGGCGTCGACAAGCACTCGCGGGAAGCACAAAAGGTTCGTTAGCGTGAGGTGGAGTGGACGACAAAGGTTACGGAGAAGGACACTGCGAGGTGTGGGAAATTAAATGTGTGCAAGAAGTAGGGCAGCGTGCTTAGCGCAGATTCTTGTGAATGCGCGCGGTCAGACAAGTAAGGAGAACGTGCGCAAGCTGACGCGCGAGCAAGACCAAGTTGCGGATAGCACAAGGTACAAAGCGTGCTACACGAGCAACTCGGAGGTGTCGATCAAGATCTGGATGGAATTATTCGGATTTGTGAGCCTGTGGAAGGTGGAGCTAAAGCCTGTGAAGGTGCCATGATCGGGACTTGGTGTCGCCTTGGACGGTAGTATGAGGAGAGGCCATAGGGCTAACGGGACTTGTGTATCCTTTCGTGTGGGGCAGAGGCAGATCAATAAGCAAGATCTTTTTGATTTGATGTATCAGAGCAGCATAGACAAAAGCAAAAACAAGAACCTCGGGGCGGCAGGCTGGTCACAAGTCGTGGAATTGCATTGTCGAACAGGTGGCTTGGGCGAAGTCGTAGGTTGGAGCTCGCACGGGTGCTTGGTGAAGACGGGCAAGTCGGAGGGTGCTCGGTGCTCGAGCACAGGCATGTCGGGCAGGAAGAGGTGTGTGGGCTGGAAGTGCGCAAGAGCTGGTGATGCACAAGGCACGAGCGTGCGGATCATGGGAGGAATAGTAATAGGTGCAGGCACATACGGGTTAGAACTCGCGGGAGCGCGAGTTGGAGCCATGAATCAGAACGCATAGAGTAGGTCAGGCGCGAGCGGGATTTGGCTCGATTCGACGGGTTTGCTAGTGGAGTTAGTGCAGAGAGCCGGTCGGATCGCAACAAGCGCGAGTTCTTGTGAACATGTGATTCTTTAATCTTTGTTTGTAAAATTGGATCAAAGTGAATATTGTTATAAATTGATCTAGTTTTATGTTACTTTGTTCATACATGACATCACACCTATATAAAAAGCCTATAAATAGAATGTATATGTTGATGTAAAAGGAGTCCCACTATAATAAGCCCAATGAATCAATAAAGAAGGCTCTCCTCCCATTCTTCCCACTCCCCCCTTCCCTATCTCTCTCCCTCATCCAAGAAACATCTCTTCTTCCTTCAAGAAATCTCATAACATTTTTACGTTGATATATCATGTACAAAATATAAAGTTTTAGAGTTGTATTAGTTGAACTAAATTAGATTTGTGTAGACAAAATAAATAATAAAAGTGACGTCTTATGGAAAACCGTTGAAAAAAAAAGTGACAAACTGTGGATTGGGATACACATGGCTTTATAGGACACGAATTCTCAGACCATGCCTTCCCATGTTAGCAATCTTAGTTAAAATAGAAAAGGGAGAACAAGATTAGAAAAGTGGTGATTCCCCTTCTTATCTCCTTGTCAACCTACTAAGATGCCAAACGTTTGAGAAGATTGAACCATACTAAAGACTCATTCCCACATACAAACATATTCAAAGAAATATTTTAAGGTGTTTTCCATGTGATATCCCCTATGGACACCAGTCTTCTAGAGGTTAAAATGGTATCATCTCCTATAATTATAATATAATCAATATAATAAAATTATTGTGAGGATTAATCTCCAAAACACCTAAATTCATGTCTTTTGTCACCTTGAGATTTTTTTTTTCTTTTCAAATATATGAGAGGACCAAAAAGACGGGAGCAAAGATAATAGCCAAAGGAGTGGTTGCAAGGGGTTAAGTGGACAGAATATTGGCAAGGAATTAAGTTAAACGATGATCAGATATGAAGAAAACAAGGAGGGAGAATTTGTGTTGAGTTGAAAGCTGAATTGTATGAGAAAACCTTTCTAATAAACCCAGTCTTTCAACGGAATCCAACACACTTGTATTTATCAGTACTGTTTGTTTCCCTAGCCAAACTCAATATTTCATCAAGCTGCTGGGGAATAGAAATTTCTTGTGAGCACCATAATAAAAGTGAGTAATAGGTAATTTATGGATATCCTTGACATTCACATAAAGCTAAACTTAATGATTTCTTTCTTTATATTAAATGGAAAGCTTTGAAGAGTTAAAGTTATGAGTTCCACAAAAATCACAAGTCTACAAAATTGTAATAAGTTTAGGAGATCTCTAATGGTTGTTGATCAAATTAGTTAGTCAAACAAATGATCATAGAGTAGACGTGTTATTAAAATTTCTTTGGTGTTTAGTTGGCTGCTTTTTTGGTTCCCAAAACAAAACAAATCCTGCAACTATGCTTAACCTCCCAAATCTCAAGTATTGGGTAAACTAAATTCGGCAATTCTCTAGTGTTTCATTTATCAGACAACAAGTTTTTAGTGCTTCAGAAGCTATTTATGTTCAATTATGCAGTCGAACATCAAGCATATTTATGATGTTTAATTCCACAGTTACTAATATTTCAAGTTTCATTTATGGTAATTGCCTTTCATTTCAGGAGTAAGAACAGTTGCATTTATAGGTCGTGGGCACTCAGAAAATACTTGCCATGAATTTCAAATGTTATCAGCATTTTTCACGATGGGAGAATGAGAGCTTGGGAGTGTCCAAGTGTGTTAAATTTAGCTCTGACACTCTCTAGGTGTCTATTTTTTTGTTATTTTGAATTTAGAACATGGAAGATTGCATGGGAATATGCATGCATCTTGAGGGAATTGTGAAATAGACCACTATTTTGGTAATCTATTTATTTTCCTCAAAACTTTATATTGAGTAGGTGCATATCTAGAAGATTCTAAAAGTTTTCAAAGTTAAATATAACCAATATGTAAAACTACATCTTTTACCATAGCGATGTTATTAGACTTTAAAGCGGTGTTAGGGAATAAGTTTCATGTGTGATAATCCTCATCCAGATCAAGCTTAGTAATGTGATGGAATTGAGCCCAAGTTGTTGCACACACAAATGCACTCATTTTATTGTCTATAAAACAAATAAGCTTAGACTTCCTACAAACAGATGAACAAATAAATCAAAATATGCAAGTCTATAGTAGCATTTGCATGTAACTAAAATAAAACCACTTATATGCATATCTCTAATATGTCATTCGGTCAATCCTTACACAATATATCAACTATTCCCCAATCCCCAAAAAAAAAAAATCCAGGGAAAAAAATTCAAGTTGTAGAGAAGCAGACCAGCAGTCCCCTAGCATCCCAAGGACAGCTCCAAGCTGTGAGCAGAGCTCTGGGGTGTTCCCTTGTGTTTTTAGTTGCTCTCGTATATCTTCAGCACAAATGTTAAGCCTGGATTTGGCACTTTCTACATTTTTACCATTAAAAGCCTGCCAATGAATAGAAACTGCTAAATCAATCTGGACAATGTTAATAAACTAACATAAATACAGGAAAATAAAATTTAACAAAATTCTCTAGAGATTAGCAATACCCACTAACAAAATCAGATAAAAAGAGTCTCTCACAGACTCACCATCATAGCTTGTTGTACCAAAAATGCACCCCTTTCCATAGAAACATCCCCATATATGACATTTTTCTGCTCATGTCCTACTTCCTTGGAATCTGCACTGACTTGAAAGCGCTTGATTCTAGCATGACCATCAATAAATTTATCAACTGTGGCCTGAAGATCATTGTCGGACTCGATCTTCTCAATGTCAGCACCACATAAAGGGCAATCCTTAAAACGAGATATGCATACCCTGTGAGATAAATGATGAACATAAGAATAGTTGAATAATCATATTTTACCAAACGGATACTATGATTAAGACCACAGATACTAGCAATACCCACTTGCAAAATTTGTGGAAACAAGGCACGCATTTACTACTTTCATAAAGTAAGGCCCGGCACAGCATACAACTAAGAGGACCCAACTTGAATGTCTCAGAATCATATCCAAAGGGGCATTTTGGTGATATTGTACCCGAATCCTTATGCTCATCATTTTTACTTCCATCCTTTGTTTTTTGCCCCGTCTTGTTGTCAAACTTCATCGGGCAGCTGCCAGCAGCAGATGACTTGGAAAATGGGCAAATAGAACTCATATTGCCTTACTGTCTATCATATGAAGAAACAAAATCTGTTAGTGCAATCTTCAATATGGAACATTTCATGTCTTTAACCTATGTGTTTAAAGTAGATAAATTCTGAAATCTTTACAAGTCACTCAAGAACCCCAAAATGGATCCACTCGATCTCTATATTGAATTTAAGACTACATCCCATACGCAAACTTAACATGTATCATCATGAATTTCATAATGGCACAGAAGATTCAACAAATTACCTACTTCACTGGATATTGTTTCAAGATTGGCGCCCAATTATAATTTCTTGAAGCTAGTTTGATCACATATAAAGGACAAAAACGCTTGGATTCCCGCAAAACATCCAGACAGATCAAATAAACAAACCTTCAAACCCGAAACCCTATGATTACACCCATTCACTTAACGCTAGACGAGATTTAGAAAGCAGATCATGCGCTGTGCCGGTAAATCTCTGCGTCAGCTAGATCGAGAGAACAATTAAAGTGAGAGGAAGTACCAGGTTCGGTCGCCGGAGCACCGGTGGAGAGGGAAGCTCTAGGGTTTGGTGTGCGTCCGTGTCAGATAGAAAGAGAAATGAAGGGAGCGAAAATTTTTACCAGGTGGCGGGTCCGTTCTACCTACGAGAACCGCTAATTCGGGATAGGAAAAAATTGGCAGGGATATTCTGATTAAATCTTTAATTTCGTTTAATTATTTTTTAGAAATTAATTTAAATTAAATTAAATTATTTTTATTTTGAGATAAATTATATAATTTAAATTTTATTTTGATAAGATTTTAATAAATATTACGTAAAACCAAGATATAACTAAATATATTATTTTTTACAGCTCTATTCTTTCTTAAATTTAATATTTATTAAGCTCATTTAACTAAATTAAAAGAGTAATATACTGCTTTTCAAAATTCGGCCTATTTATTAGGCTCTAATATTACATAAATATTGTATTTTTTATTTTTTTTATATAAAGATTCAAAAAAAAAAACTAATTTAATAGGCTTAATATGTCAAAGAGTGGGCCAAGAAAAAGGTTGGGCTTATTCTGCATTTCTGCTGATGTTCTGACAAACAGCTGATTGTGTAGATTTCAAGATCTAGCCATCTAAATTATCCCTTTTCAATCGGCCCACTTATGTTTGAGCCTTCCTATTGCCCCACTACCTACAATCTAAATTATCCCTTTTCAATCGGCCCACTTATGTTTGAGCCTTCCTATTGCCCCACTATTTATATAGATAGGTAGATATTGATATGTTAGCCAAACAAATTGACAAAATATCTACGTGAAAGAGCAATTTATGTCAATTTAAAGCCTAACAAAATTAGAGAATTTGAAACTAAGAGTTTGTTTGGGATAATCTTCTTACTTTTTCTAAAGTAGTATTTTAATTTAAAAAAAATTAATTAAAAATTTTAATACAAAAAATTGTTTTAGAAAACAATAAGAAAGTTATCCCTATGTAAGATATAAGCTAAAGCATATTAAAAAAAATCTAACAATGGCTAGGAATTTTGTGACAACCAAGTATAATAATAGGCTCACTAGAATATATTTGATATATTATTAGAAAAGTTATTCGATCAAGTAGAAATGTAGAGGCGTCATTTGGAAGGAAATTTTTTGGATTAAATTCTAGACTTTTTGATCGTTAATTTTAGCAAATTATTATCAAAATACATATCTCGATGTGACATATCTGAACGCATGGACACAAAGCAATTTGACTTTACTCCAAATGAGAACAAATCAAGTGCTTAAAGCATGGTTAAAAATTTTGATATATTAATTGGAGTATCAAATGAGATCTAAATATTGCATGTTTAAAGTCAAATCGAGTATGTTGATGAGAAGGGTTTGATAAGCCTGATTTCAGTCAATTTTAAGGTCATTAAGGCACTTAAAAGTTGAAAGAGTTGTCCAAAATAAGGGGAATCAATATGGGTTGTCTAATTGGGTGCTTTGGGGATTTTGGCTTTATATACCAAAATGAATTATAAATAAACCAATATTATTTATATGAAGGGGAGTAGGAGCTTTGACCTTGATTTAAAATTTGAGAAAACTCTATCATTGGACAATCACTGTCCACCCACTACCAATTAGGCCATTGTTTGATTGGCCACTGTTGTAGTGGTCATTCAACCATAACTGATTGATCGTCACTTTCTAAAATTTAGCATTGGATTATTATCGGTAGACCACCATCACTTAAATCAGTCTCTTAATCACCATTACTTTAATACAGTTCCTTGACCACCATGTCCCCCCCCCCCCCCCCCCCCCCCCCCCCCGCCCCCCCCCAATTACATAGCATAATCACTCCGGCCACTATGGCCCAATTACGATCGTTTGACCACATTCACTCAACTACGATCTTACAACTAGCTTCAGTCATTTAACAATGGTCTATCAACTAGTACTACTCAATTATGATCTCATGATCACCATTGTCAGATTATGATCTCTTGAGCACCATCGCTTGATATGGTCTCCCAACCACCTCACTAGATTATGGTCTCCTGACCACCATCATCCATGTACTATCTCATAATCATAATTATTTGAATGAACGCTGATAGTCCTTAATGTTGTTGCTCATCATCTTTTGTAGTGTCAACACACATTATTGTTTATAAGTGTGAAGCATGTTGTCGACAAAAATATTAAAACATGCAAACTTCATCACCCGCCAATGCATATAAGGTTTATGCACATCATCAACATAAAATATTAGCATTCGATAGCATCGTCCCATGCTATTGCCAATAGTGTTTACATACACCATAGCATATAAAAAGGTAGCGTGTGTTGTCAAAATAAGCACCTGCAATGATTGAAGTTCCACAAATCATCATCAATAGTATGAACGAATTCCATCACCTATAAGACAAATGCATGTTCCTAAAAGCAATGCCAAAACTTACCCATTAACTTCATCTCTCACTGACTTTGTCACCTGTCATCACCAATAAAATTAATGCATGACATAGTGTATGAAACAAATGCATGTCATTGACACCAATGCCAATGCATGCCAACGCTAACTCTCAATGCCAACATAAGAATTTTTATTGGACTTTTTAATTTCTAATATTATTTCATCAAAGAAAAATTGAAGATATGATAAATATTCTCTTACAGACAGCTCCAATACCCAATCTTAGGACTTCCACTTTGGAATATATACAATTAGTGTTTACAACATAGTATCAACGTCTTCTCTAATCATTGGAAATTACATCATTTATAATTGATGACATGTACAGTGGTGGAGGCACACAAAGGCACTGGGGGGCACGTGCCCCCACTAGCCAAATGATTTTTTAAAAAAATTTAATTTTTGGCAACATTTTTTAGATATAATCATAAATAAAAAACCTAATAGCAGCTGCCAATACAAAAAAAAAAATTGCCCTCCTCGTCTCGATGTTATCATGCCTCCGTTGTCGTCCTCATCACCAATCAAGTTTTCGCATTGGTAGAGTTCTCTATCATATAGAAGTGAGTCTCTCTCTCTCTCTCTCTCTCTCTCTCTCTCTCTCTCTCTCTCTCTCTCTAATTGTTTATGAAAACTATATTAAAAATTTATTTTTGTTCTTTCTAACTCTCTCATGAGCCAGCTAGGCTCACTTATACCCCTTGCCAGCGACGATGGTCAGAGGGACCGTAGTAGGTGAGCAATGGTACTGGTCAGACGAAGGCTCGATGGTGTCTTCCGAATGGAGGTCAAACGAAGGCCCGACGGTGGTTGTCGGACGAAGGTCAGACATAGACCCGACAATGTCTGCCAAATGGAGGTCCAATAGTGATGGTTAGGTGAGATTTAGCCACGACAGACTTGTGGCGCGGGTTTGTCGGCAGTGGTGCTGAGGTAGAGCTACGGGATGCTTCAAGCCTCAGAGCTCTGATGAAGATTCAGCACAAAGACAGATGAGAGAGAGGGGTGCAAGAGTTATAATAAACATCATAATTTTTACTTGTAAAAGCATTTAAAAGGGAGAAAAATCATAGGGCCTTGCCTAGTTGAAAATGAAGATTCACGAGTGCCTTCTAATGATTACAGATGATGCCTTTCCTTGGGGGAAGGTGTTGGCTCAATGTAGAATATGTAGAACACATTATATAGTTCAGATTGGAAGAATTCAATGATATTAGAGCTATTCTTAATAAAATGTTGGCTGTTCTTTTGGTTGGTAGGAACGTTGTTGGACGTCGGAGGTCAGAGTGATCATAGTTAGTGATGGTTAGGTTAGGTTCAGCAATGACAGCCTGGTGGCACGAGTTTGTCGGCAGTGGTACTAAGATGGAGCTCTGGGATGCTTCAAGCCTCAGAGCTCTCTTGAAGATCCAGCGCATAAAAAGATGAGAGAGAGAGGGTGCAAGAGTTATAATAGACATCATAATTTTTACGTGAAAAACCTTTAAAAGAGAGTAAAACCATAGGGCCTTACCTAATGCCTAGTTGAAAATGTAGATTCACTAGTGCCTTTTGATGATTACAGATGACACCCTTCCTTGGGGGAAGGCGTTGGCTCAAAGTAGAATGTGCAGAACCCATTATATAGTTTGAATTGGAAGAATCCAATGATATGAGAGCTATTCTCAATATAATATTGGCCTATTCTTTTGGTTGGTAGGAACATTGTCAGACGACGTGTAATATCAAAAATCTGCTCCAGGATCGTCCAGGACGATCTGGATCGTCCTGGGACGATCAGTGGAAAGTCTCAAATAAAAAAAAATCTTGATGGCATTTTTAAAATTAAAAATTTGTGCCCCCGTGGATAAACAATCCTGGATCCGCCACTGGTTGGGTGGACGTCTAGCTGCGATAGTCTGGTGGCTTGGCAAAGAGGAGGTGTAGAGGTGGAGCTCCATGATACTTCAAGCCTTAGAGTTCTCTTAAGTATTTAGCCTATGATCTAAGCATCTTAAAGTCCAAGCCCCCACCTGATGGAAAGAGAGAGTTTATTTATAGATTTTGAGAGTGCCATGCCTAGTAAATATGGAGAATATTTGAGGCGAATTCGAAGTGTTCATCGGATAAAGCATATTGATTACCTCAATTATGAAGTGTTTCCCAAGAATTTAAGTGTGTTAATGATGTCAAAATTAGGCAGTCTTGGGCTTGTAGGATTTTTCTAGTCGAGCCGCTCGATTTGACTAAAAGCATGTCATGTTTGAAGATCATTTGATTATCCAATTTATGTTTTGAAGCTTTTAAATACGCTTTCGATCCCTTGATTTGGGCTCATTTGGGTTAGGATTAGATCGATTTTGGTGTCATTGGGTTCATCTCACTTAGATGTTCAATTTGATTATAAATTTGTTAAAATTATAGTTCAGATGATATCATATTTAATTTCAGAAGTTTCCAACTTGAATATGCCTTGAGATTCATGTTCAATCTTGACTGTTTTTTGTAACGTATGAAAATTAATAAATAAAATTTTGATGCATCACAATTAATTTTTGCATGGTGGGCACAAAGCGATTTATTCTTTCTAAAGAAACTAGGTAGCTGTGTTGGAACTAGCTAGTATGCGAAACTTCAAGAAGAGAAACAGAGAAGCGTACAGGAATGAATAGTAAAGTAAGCATGTTATTTCCTTGTCGTACTATTACAGCCTATGAGTCTTATTTATAGAAAACAGAATAAAGTTCCACCAATCATAAAGTGCTAACTCAGATAATGGAAAATTACATAAATGTGTAAATAGACATATATCACTTATACGCCCCTGCAAACTGACGGATCGGTGGTGACCGTAAGTTTGTTACGAAGTTGTTGGAATCTTGGAGTCGATAATGATTTGGTAAATATATCCGCCACCTGATCTGTGGTGGATATAGGTAATAATCGAACTGTGTTGTTTTGTATATGTTCCCTAATAAATTTTTGGTCAATTTCTATATGATTCGTACGAGCATGAAACACTGGGTTGTTGGCCAAGGCGATGGCCGAAGTTTTGTCACAGTACATAGTGGTAGGAGCTTGTTGTGATATGCCGAAATCCTGCAGCAATCGTCGAAGCCACAGTACATCCGCCGTGAGAGAAGCCAATGCTCGATATTCTGACTCCATGGACGAACGGGCTACGGTGTGCTGCTTGCGGACCGTCCAGTTGATGAGTGTAGTTCCAAGAAATGAGCAATAGCCTGATGTTGATCTCCGAGATAGAGGATCGCCAGCCCAGTCCGCATCTGAAAAGGAAGTTAAATTGAGATTAGATTTGGAAATAGGAAGACCGTAAGAAAGTGTACCTTTGATGTATCTTAGCAGCCTTTTGAGAAGATAGAAATGCAGAGTGAGAGGATTGTGCATATGCTGCGAGAGTTGATTGACACTGTGCGCAATGTCAGGTCTAGTAATCGTTAGATATTGCAAAGATCCAGTAATCTTTTTGTAGATACCGGGATCATGAATTACAGGATCAGGTGCCAGGTTGGCCGGAGCCTTTGTACATGCGGGATTGGCCAAAGGCTTGCATTCAGTGAGATGAACTTGCTGGAGAATTTTGTATGCATAGTTGTATTGGGAAAGAAAGTAGCCGTTGCTGTGGAGGTTAATTCTAATGCCAAGGAAGTCACTGGCTTCGCCCAAGTGCTTCATTGTGAGTTGAACACTTAATTTAGAGATAATATCAGATATAAGAGTAGGATTATTACCGGTTATAAGTATATCGTCAACGTACATAAGTAAATAAATTTGAATGTCATTATGTTTAAAAACAAGAAGCGAGGGATCGGCATTACTATGAGTGAAGCCTAGAGAAACCAAATGGGAAGTAAAAGTGTTATACCATTGTCGCGGAGCCTGTTTAAGACCATAAATTGCTTTATGAAGACAACATACGTGATTAGGATACAACTTGTCTTCAAAACCTTTGGGTTGATGCATATAGACTTTTTCCGACAAATTGCCGTGAAGAAACGCATTTGCAACGTCAAGCTGTTGTACCTTCCATTCATTATACAAAGCAATTGTTAACAGTATACGAATAGTAGGGAGTTTAGCTACCGGACTAAATGTTTCCGTGTAGTCTATCCCATATTCTTGCTGATTGCCTAGCGCAACCAGTCTTGCCTTGTGTTTGGCGATCGACCCATCGGAATGAAGTTTGAGACGATACGTCCATTTGCTACCAAGAACAGGTACGTTCGAAGGAGGAGAGACCAAACTCCATGTCCCTTGTTTTTGTAGTGCATAGAACTCCATTGCCATAGCTTGTCTCCATTCAATAGTCTTACTAGCCTCTGTAAAATTAGAAGGAGCAAGCAAAGAATTAATATTAGAAGTGTGACATAAATTTAGACGAACCCGAGGCTTGAGAGACCCGGTTTGTTTTCTGGTAATCATATGGTGATGTTGTTGTTCCAAACGAACATCATTGGGTAAGTTGGAAGTGTCGGGTTCAGACGAGGAGGTTGCAGGTTGATTAGGATCAGCTGAGGTCAATTGTGGTGGCGGTCTAGAAGCTTGCAGATCTTGTTTGCCGTAGACTTTAGTAGATGGAGCTGAAACTGGAATAAGCAAACCTGGAGGAGGGGGCTCCATGTGTTGGCTGGGAACGGAGCTGGAATGCGCAAATGGAAAGTAACTTTCATCAAAGGAAATATTTCTAGATATAAAAATTCTGTTGGTAAGACGATCAAGACACTTATAGCCTTTGTACGTATCTGAATAACCCAAGAACACGTTAATATTAGCTTTGGGTTGAAGCTTGTGACGGGTATGCGACGGAGCGAGAGGAAAACAAGCGCATCCGAAGACCCGTAAATGCCCATAATCCGGTTTTACATGATGAAATAATTCAAAAGGAGAAGTGTTAAAAGTTACAGATGAAGGCATTCTATTAATCAAGTATACCGAAGTAAGAGCAGCATCGGGCCAGTGGTAATAGGGAATGGAAGCTGCATGAAGAAGCGTTCTAGTCGTCTCAATTATGTGTCGATGCTTACGCTCAGACACGCCGTTTTGCTCCGGAGTATACGGGCAAGAAACTTGATGAGTGATGCCATGCTTGATCAGAAATTGTTGAAACGATTTATTCATAAATTCCATGCCTCCATCGGTACGAAGAGATTTAATTGTGTGAGATGTGTAAGTCTCAATTTTCTTTTTAAAATTTATAAAAACATCTGTAACCTCAGATTTTTGCTTAAGAGGAAAAATCCAAGTAAAACGGGAATAGTCATCGACAAAAATCACATAGTATCGAAATCCTTGAATAGAAACAACGGGGGCGGGACCCCAAACATCCGAATGAATAAGAGAAAGTAGAGACACATGACGAGTAGCAGACTTATCAAAACTAAGTTTATGACCTTTAGAACTTTTACATGACATACAATTTGAAGATAAAGAAGAAATACTAAGATGAGGATTATTATTAGCTATGGTATGCAGTATGCGGTTATGCGGATGACTGAGTCTTGAGTGCCATAAGTTTGGTTTTGGTGCAATAGCTGATAGCGCCTGATGCCTATCCGTGGAACGAGTAGTCGGAACCTGGTACAGACCATTGAGGCACGGACCTTGTAGCAGAATTTTCTTCGTCTGTAGATCCTTAAGAACAAAACTGTGAGGATTAAATAGAATTGAAACATTGTTATCTTTAATTAAACGGGAAATCGATAAAAGATTGTAATGCAAATCGGGCGTATGAAAGAGTTGGTTAAGAGTGAGCTTACGGCTTGGGGTTGGCAGAAGGCCAGCCCCTGTGTGAGCAATTTTTACCGTTTGGCCATCTCCTACAGTGATGTTATCGGTTCCCTGGTAAGAGTTTGAGATGGACATGTTTTCCATTGAATTTGTAAGATGAGACGTGGCCCCCGAATCAAGCAACCAATTGTTGTAAACTGATTCAGGATTTGCCACGAGAGCTTTGCTCGAGTTGTTGACTGTTGCAGGCACGTATTGAGAATTCATCCGATGCCAACAATCTTGTGCCGAGTGTCCTTTCTTGAGACAAATTTGATAAATAATGTATTGATTTGCGGGATTACGAGCTGTTCTTGGCGCAGAATAGTTCTGTCGATTTCTGTTCTTGCGATAGTTCCCACGGGTAGCAGAGAGAGCGATAGCAGGATCAGGAGCGGTGTTATTATGGCTTGCGTCTGATGCTAAGTTAATCTCTTCACTTAGCAACAGTGGGTAAAGTTGATCAAGAGAGATCGGGTGCAGCATAGTTTGTATGGCGGTTTTAAAAGGTTGATAAAGATTAGGAAGACCATTTAGGATATATAGAATAATGTCTTCCGTATCTACAACCGAACCAGCGACAGCTATCTGGTCGACGATAGCTTTGTTTTCTGCCAAGTATTGATGCATAGTAAGGTTCTTGAGAGAAAAATTGTGAAGGGTGTTCTTGAGTTGAGTAACTTTGGACCGGTTAGAGGATTGAAACCTAGTTTCAAGAACAGCCCATATAGCAGCTGTGGATTCAAGATTGATGATGTATGGTAGAATGGGTGCAGTGATGGTGGAGCAGAGAGCAGCGGAAAGAATGTGATCGGTAAGATACCATTGGGCGGAAGAGGGAATGGGAATAGAAGATCCGTTTTCCTGAGAAGGCGACTTATCTGGAGGCATCACAGACGAGTCAAGAAATCGGTGAAATCCCTGAGCACTGAAGATCTTGAGAATTTGAGGTTTCCAGATAGCATAGTTATCCGTTGTCAGGTGAATCGGAGCTATGTTCTTGATATTTGCGACCAAAAATTTTAGAGAAGAGGAGATCTGCGGTTCTTCTTTATCTTCCGTGCTTGATCTTTCATTGTTTCCTGAAGTTGCAGAGTTCGCCATTGACGACCTGCTCTGATACCATAAAGAAACTAGGTCGCTGTGTTGGAACTAGCTAGTATGCGAAACTTCAAGAAGAGAAACAGAGAAGCGTACAGGAATGAATAGTAAAGTAAGCATGTTATTTCCTTGTCGTACTATTACAGCCTATGAGTCTTATTTATAGAAAACAGAATAAAGTTCTACCAATCATAAAGTGCCAACTCAGATAATGAAAAATTACATAAATGTGTAAATAGACATATATCACTTATACTTTCGCCTTAAACACCATCAACTCTCTTATATAGTTATATTTATATGTATAATAGCTAAATTTTAATATTTATTAATATAATACTTATATATATAAATCAATCAAAAATATCATTAATATTAATCTTTTTATAATTAGATTTATATTTTATGTATTTATTTTGATGTAGATATTAAAGTATCATATAAAAAAATATAAAAGATTAGGTGATATGTATGTAAATTCTCATAAAATTATTGAGGAAATATTAAAAAGAAAAAGTCAGATGAAAAGAATAATATAAATAGAATTATTCAAAAAAGGTGCGGCGTACTCATAAAGTTATAAGCCAGCTGGAAATTAATTGACAAAAGCCGGCCAATACATTTCCCCATATTTTTCGTGCATCGCACGACAACAGACCACCCGGGCGGTCGCATGCGCCGCAATTAAAGTCATGCTTTATCGAATCTAAATATCTAATAATAATTACTTTTTGCATTTTCACCCTCAATTAATCATTTATTTTAATAAAAAGTCTCATCAAATCTACATTTTGTGGTTATTGACGTTTAATGTGCCAATCATTTGGGAGAGTATTCAATTGCATGTGAAAATAAACTGTTTCTAACGTGAAATAAATAAAACATGCGGGAAAAATTTAATATAAATTAGAAGAAAAAATTTTAGTTGGAATATTTTGATCAAATTTTGGTAAAAACAAATTTTATATGAAAATTTTGTTATAGATTAGTGCAATTAAACTCGTTGATTAAAGTCATTCGAGCTGTCTGAAGTTACTCACTAAAGAAACAGAGAAGCGGAACAGAGGCTAAAAAAAGAAGATGAACTTGTATTTCTTGGTTGAAGATAATGTACAGTAGAGCTATAAATAGAGTCTAGAGAGTAGGTACATGTGTAATCAGAATATTGGATACAAGAATAATAAATTGCAATTGTATTTTATATAATTATGCTAATATCCCCCCTCAAACGAACGGGTCTGAGCTGATCGTGAGTTTGTCCCTGAGCTGTTTGAAGCGCGGCGTCGTCAGCGGCTTGGTGAATATGTCTGCGATCTGATCTTCGATTTTGATTGGAACAAGACGAACATGGTTTTTGCTGATATGTTCCCTGACAAACCAATGATCAATCTCAACGTGCTTGGTTCGGCCATGGAACACTGGGTTGATTGCCAATGCAATGGCGGAGGTGTTGTCGCAATGCAGATCCACCGGTTTGTCGTGGGGAATGAAGAAGTCAGAGAGTAGGCGTTTAAGCCATATGGTGTCGGCGGTGGCAGCAGCTAGAGCCCTGTATTCCGATTCAGTTGAGGACCGAGAAAACGTTGTCTGTTTCTTGACAGTCCATGACACAACCGTTTTTGCCGAGAAATGTACATGTGTTTAATGTTTGATTTAGGTTGTGTCTAAAAATGGGTAATCTTCAAACCCTAAATTCTAAACTCTAAACCCTAAACCCTCTTTCTCAGGTCTGGTTGACATTAAGTTATCACAATTTACATGTGTTTAATGTTTGATTTAGGTTTGATAGAGTATGTTTAGAGTTGAGTTTGACTTGAATCCAACTTATAAACTCTAATTGACAACTTTATTTTGTGATAGATATTTAATATGATTCTCCTCTAGTATTTTTGCTTTGTTATGATTACTCTATACATAGCTGTCAGTAAAGTTTTAATAACTAATATCGACAAATATATTTGAAATTAATATTATTTTAATGAATTATTTATATAGTATGTTTGATACATCGCCAAAAATTGTCTTGACCGAGCATGAATCTTGAGGTATATTCAAGTTAACACTTCTAAAATTAAATTTGGGATCATCCAAACTCTAATTTTAGCAAACATGTATTCAAACTAAATTTCTCGAAGAGACGAACCCATCAACATCAAAATAGGTCCAATCTCAACCCAAATGTGTCCAAATCAAGTGATCGAAGAATAATTGAAAGATTCAAAATATTAATTGGAGCACTAAATGACCTGTAGCGATTGTAGTTGGATGGTAGCCATCTTAGCTACCGGACTAAAGGTCTCGGTGAAGTTAACTCCAAACTCCTGAGAGCAACCTTGAGCTACCAAACGAGCCTTGTAGCGATCTATTTGTCCATTAGGAAGAAGCTTTGTTTTGAAGGTCCACTTGCTGCCGATTATGGGTTTATTTGGTGGAAACGGAACGAGCGGCCATGTTTCCTGTTTTTGCAAAGCTAGATATTCGGATGACATAGCCGAACGCCAGTGGATGTGTTTTGAGGCTTCGGAGTATGTGGTCGGTGTGATGATCTCAGACTTAACAGTTGACATGTTGAATATCTGTTTGGGCTTGGTAATGCCGGAGCGGAGACGTGTTTGCATAGGGTGCTTCGGAGGCTGAGTGTTGTGTCGATATTGGACCGAGACGATTTCTGGGATCGATGTGATCCAGCAGAGTGGTAGTAAGTGCCAATGGGCAAGGTTGTATAGCGGAGATAGGCGTGGTGGTGTTATGTTGGGTTATAATGGTACAGGGGGGGAACGAGGAGCGACGGAGGCACATAGCCTGTGTAAAGACCATTTTGCTCCCAGGTTCGTCCGGACGAAGTTCTATCGTCCGGAACAATAGTTACAGGTTGTGCAGGAAAGCATGTTTGGCTGCATGATTCGTCTGGACGAAAGTCGAATTGTCTGGACAAAAATCGTCCCGAGAGCAGATCGTACGGGAAGATAATTAATTTCGTCTGGACGAAATTTGTCCAGAGCCCAAGACGTCCGTGACGATAATTAATTTCGTTTGGATGAAATTTGTCCAGAGCCAAATCGTCCCGGGACGAAGTTGCGATCGTCCCGGGACGAAGTTGCGATCGTCCGGGACGATCAGTTTTGATATATATAGAAATGAGATATTTTAAAAAGAAAAGGACGTCCAGGAGAGAGAAAAATGAAGGAAAAGAAGGAAAAGAGGATTTTTGGGCGACTCTGGTCTGTTTTCGTCTGTTGTGATAGTTAGAGAAGTTGACCGACTCGAGGTAAGACACATTCCGCCTTTCTTAATTTTCAAAAACGAGAGTTTTGACGCATTTTCTGTTTCGGATTTTGTTTCTGTTAGCGAATTTCTGGTATTATTTTCTTCTGACAAAGGTTTTACCGCGTAACTTTTGGTATGTCTCTGAGATGATAATTATGCACGTTTTGAGTATTTTCTGGAAGATTTTTACCGGATATTTTGAATTCTGCGGTATTTTGATTGAACTGCAAATTATCAGGATGTTGAAAAATATTTTGTCAGTACAATGAAAGTCTTACAATGTTGTTGTGAATGTTCTACGGTAATTTGGTAAATTTCTGAATATGTGAATTTTGTGTAAATTTCGTATACTGCAGTTATGCAGCTGAATTTTCGTACGATTTTTGAATTTTCTAAAAATAAGATGATTTGAATATTTGATGTGTTTGTGCTATCAGAAGGGAGGTATAAGGGGCCGGAATCCTATGTGATTTCGTTGTCTGGGTCAGGGAATTCTGAAATCTGAAAATAAATTCTGTTTCGGAACCTCTGATATCTGTTCTGTTCTGGTGCTATAAGCACAACGAGAGACATAAGGGGCCAGAATCTGTTGAGATTCTGTCTGTGTCAGGGAAGGGAGGCATAAGGGGCCAGAATTCGTCGAGATTCTGTTTGTGTCAGGGACATCTGAAATCTGGTATCTGAATCGGCTCTGTGAGTTATTCTGATTATTCTGTACAATTCTGTCTGCTCTGTGATTTGAAAGCTTTATGATATTTGTTCTGAACTCCGATTTGATATGACTTCGGTCTTTCGTATCTGATGTTTGATTTCTGATTGAGCTGTTATCTGTTCTGTCTGTTATACGATTTTTGTACGATTGTTCGATTTCTGTACGGATACTTCTCTGATGTGATTTCTGATATGAGCTTCTGATGATTTTGATTGGTGATTGATGTCTTGCTGAGCTGTTAGCTCATCCTTATTTTCTGCGTGATTTTTAGGTTCTGGGAAAGGGAAGGAGGTCTTGGACTAGACGTTCTGAGTCTGATCTGGGATTAGGTACTTGATACTTTTGATTTTTATACAGTCATGATTTTTTTGTTCTGTTCTGTTCTTTCTGTCTGAAGCCATGCACTGTATCTGTATATGATTATTTTGATAAAAGAAAGATAGATGAATTGCGCTGTATTTGGATGTTTATAGTAGCTATGTGTTTTTCTGTCTGTGTTATATTTGGAAGAAAGTTTTGAAGCAAATTCCAAAGCCAGATCCTGGATTTGTTGGCTCGGTCGCGACCCGATGCGAACGGGATCCGTCCTGGTCGAGTTGGGTCGTGACAAGCTTTAGTGGTATCAGAGCAATGGTTTTGGAATTTGGATTGTAAGATAGAGCTATAGGAAGCGATCTGTGAGTCTGTCTGGGGTAGTTTTGGTTTGTCTGGATTTTTATTTTGTTATTTTTGTGCCTAGTTTTCTGTGTGTGTGATCATGGATCTGCAAGACCCTGATATGACAGATGGGCAGAGTGCTAGTCAGGCAGCTCCAGCGGGCAGTACTATCCCAGTGGTTGGTTCTGATACACTTTCTCAGTTTGCTACATTGGTTGCTCAGATGATGAGCGAGACTCAGAGTAGAGCCTCTACTGTTCGATCTGAGGATATAGATAAACATATGTGGTTGTTTTTGAGATTGAAACCTCCGAGATTTGAGGGCACTGTTGAGCCCAGAGCAGCTGAAGAATGGTTGAGAAGGTTAGAGAAGACTTTTGATGGCATGCAGTATCCGCCGGACAGGAAAGTACCGTTGGCAGTTTTTCTGTTAGATGGGGAAGCAGAGCGCTGGTGGATAGGCCAGCAGGAGGTGAAGTTCCAAGGGAAGTTAAATTCGTTACTTACTTGGGAAGAATTTTTTGAGGAATTCTGATCGTGGTTTGTACCCCCTTCTGCACGACAGCAGATGCAGGAGATTTTTCTAAGACTAGTTCAGGGGAGCAGGACTGTGATGCAGTATGAGGCAGAGTTTACTGCTTTAGCCCGATATGCTCCGCAGTTGGTGAGTACTTCTGCTAAGAACTGCTATCGATTTTTGAGGGGACTACAAGATAGCCTGAGGCAGCCCCTAGTGCCATTTCACATTTTTGATTTCTCTGAGCTTGTGGAGAGAGCTCGTTTGATAGAGAATAGGGGGGCTCGTGAGCTGACTCGAGCTCGACTCGTTAACGAGCTCGCGAGTCGAGCCTATCGAGCTTCGAGATCGAGTTCGAGCTTAATTTCGAGCTTGGTGTATTAACGAGCTCGAGTTCGAGATTTGCCCTGTCCGGCTCGATGGCTCGTCGAGCCGGCTCGATTAATTTGAGCGGGCTCTGAATTTCCGAAATTCGGTATTACAATGCGATGTGCTGTGCTGAACTGGAATAAATTTGAACTGAACGAATGCCAATAATGTAAAAAACCCTAAACATTAATTCGACGAAGCCAAGAGCCGGTCCACATACTTCTTTCGTTCGTGAGATAGAGTGCGGCGCTCCTTCCTCAGCTAGGGTTGAATTCGTTCTTTCGGTGCTCGACGCCTCGACCTACTATCTTCTCCGGTTAGTTCGCATTTTTCCTTCATAATCTTTGCTTGACTTCATTTTTCTGATACTTTAGTTGGTAACTACCATGGTTAGGTAGCTTTTTGCCTTTATCATTACTTCTTGCCATCGTTCATCTGGTTCTCAAAGTTTTTATCTGCTGCGGTTTAGGTAAGTTCATATTCTATTAACTTTGCTTCAGTTTTTTTTTTTTTTAATTTATCTGAAGTTTTTATTGTGTCCGACTGTCTGCGCAGTTGAGGATTTTGCAAGACGCAAGCTCGAGCTGCTATCTTCTCCGGTTGAAGCCGTTTTATAGGTATATTATAAGTAAACGATTTTTTTTCTGAATTAATTCTTCGTTGTTGTTTCGTTATCATTGTTTCGTTGAAGCCATTCTCGAAGCAGGATTTTACATGCTAGATTTTATAAATTACAATTGCATTGAAGAAAATCACTAATTACGTACTGTTCGCCTTCTTAGAAACGAGAATTTTAGCCTTCGAGGTCAGGAATTAGGGTACGGCAGAGCTCTCGGCACTGCTTCTCCCCGCCTATCCAGCCCGAGACCTGTTACATAAAAGGTTTTGCTTAGTTAGTTGTTATGTGATTTTTACGAATTTTTCATTAGGTTGTATTCTCGTATTGCTATTGTTCTGTATTGTTTGTCAATAATCATAAATACTGCTACATTTTAGCCATTTTCATTGTTGTTTGTAAATGATTTTTTTTTATATGTTTATACGTGTTTGTATTCCTTTTAGCGAATTATTGTTAAGTCAATGTTTGAGTTAACTTATATGTGTTTTCATTACCTATGCTAGAATGTCTCCTGAACCAATTATTGAAGATAATATAAGTGAGGAAATAATTTTAGAAACAGTTGATGAAGTACCATCTGATAGTGTAGAAGTAAATGTTGGGTTGACTGAAAATGATGATGTGGTGGAGAAAAATAAAGGTGTGGAAGGGTATAATGTAGGCACATCTAACCAAAATGAAGATGAAAATCCAATCACAACAAAAAAAAGGTTGAAGAGATCATCTGTGTGGGATGAGTTTAAGGAAGTAATACTTCCTAATGGGCAGAAAAAAGGTGAATGCATTCATTGTAAAAAGAACTTATCCATAGGTACTATAGGGTCGACAACACAATTTCGACGTCACCTTGATCGTTGTGTAGCTAGGATTCGTTTCATAAGAAACCAAAAAGTACTTCATTTTCAACCTAAGGAAACTGATTCTATTGCTGAAAACTCCCAAGAGAGTGCTAGTTTGACCACATTTTCTTATGACAATTTTAAAGTAAGAGAGAGCATAGCACATTATATTTTGATCAATGAAAAGCCATTTTCTATTGTGAAAGAGTTTGGTTTTAATCTTGTTTTGAAGTCAATGTCTCCTTATTTTTTGAAATATTCAAGAACAACTGCTCGTAGTGATGTGTTGTTAGTTTATGAGAAGGAGAAGAAAAAACTACATAATGCATTGAAAAGCATCAATAGAATCAAAAATCTGCTCCAGGATCGTCCAGGACGATCTGGATCGTCCTGGGACGATCAGTGGAAAGTTTGCTCCAGATTTTGCCCAGTTTTGCTCCAGGTGGTTTTCTGTACATATCGTCCAGGCCGATTTGGACATCGTCCAGGCCGATCGGCACTGTAGAAAATATCGGCCTGAGAATAGTTCTGGGAATCGTCCAAGGCGATCGGGACGATCGAATTTTGGTCTAATCGTCCCGGGACGATCTAGCGATCGGCCGGGCCGATCTAAAGGTTATAAAGCTGAAATCAGTCGTTTTGAAGAGAGAGAAAATTAGAAATTAAAATATAAAATATCTGAGGAGAGAGAATATTTGAGGCGAATTCGAAGTGTTCATCGGATAAAGCATATTGATTACCTCAATTATGAAGTGTTTCCCAAGAATTTAAGTGTGTTAATGATGTCAAAATTAGGCAGTCTTGGGCTTGTAGGATTTTTCTAGTCGAGCCGCTCGATTTGACTAAAAGCATGTCATGTTTGAAGATCATTTGATTATCCAATTTATGCTTTGAAGCTTTTAAATACGCTTTCGATCCCTTGATTTGGGCTCATTTGGGTTAGGATTAGATCAATTTTGGTGTCATTGGGTTCGTCTCACTAAGATTTTCAATTTGATTATAAGTTTGTTAAAATTGGAGTTCGGATGGTGTCATATTTAATTTCAGAAGTTTCCAACTTGAATATGCCTTGAGATTCATGCTCAATCTTGACGATTTTTTGTGACGTATGAAAATTAATAAATAAAATTTTGATGCATCGCAATTAATTTTTGCGTGGTGGGCACAAAGCGATATATTCTTTCACCTTAAACACCATCAACTCTCTTATATAGTTATATTTATATGTATAATAGCTAAAGTTTAATATTTATTAATATAATACTTATATATATATATAAATCAATAAAAAAATATCATTAGTATTAATCTTTTTATAATTAGATTTATATTTTATGTATTTATTTTGATGTAGATATTAAAGTATCATATAAAAAAATATAAAAGATTAGGTGATATGTATGTAAATTCTCATAAAATTATTGAGGAAATATTAAAAAGAAAAAGTCAGATGAAAAGAATAATATAAATAGAATTATTCAAAAAAGGTGCGGCGTACTCATAAAGTTATAAGCCAGCTGGAAATTAATTGACAAAAGCCGGCCAATACATTTCCCCATATTTTTCGTGCATCGCACGACAACAGACCACCCGGGCGGTCGCATGCGCCGCAATTAAAGTCATGCTTTATCGAATCTAAATATCTAATAATAATTACATTTTGCATTTTAACCCTCAATTAATCATTTATTTAATAAAAAGTCTCATCAAATCTACATTTTGTGGTTATTGACGTTTAATGTGCCAATCATTTGGGAGAGTATTCAATTGCATGTGAAAATAAACTGTTTCTAACGTGAAATAAATAAAACATGCGGGAAAAATTTAATATAAATTAGAAGAAAAAATTTTAGTTGGAATATTTTGATCAAATTTTGGTAAAAACAAATTTTATATGAAAATTTTGTTATAGATTAGTGCAATTAAACTCGTTGATTAAAGTCATTCGAGCTGTCTGAAGTTACTCACTAAAGAAACAGAGAAGCGGAACAGAGGCTAAAAAAAGAAGATGAACTTGTATTTCTTGGTTGAAGATAATGTACAGTAGAGCTATAAATAGAGTCTAGAGAGTAGGTACATGTGTAAGCAGAATATTGGATACAAGAATAATAAATTGCAATTGTATTTTATATAATTATGCTAATATCCCCCCTCAAACGAACGGGTCTGAGCTGATCGTGAGTTTGTCCCTGAGCTGTTTGAAGCGCGGCGTCGTCAGCGGCTTGGTGAATATGTCTGCGATCTGATCTTCGATTTTGATTGGAACAAGACGAACATGGTTTTTGCTGATATGTTCCCTGACAAACCAATGATCAATCTCAACGTGCTTGGTTCGGCCATGGAACACTGGGTTGATTGCCAATGCAATGGCGGAGGTGTTGTCGCAATGCAGATCCACCGGTTTGTCGTGGGGAATGAAGAAGTCAGAGAGTAGGCGTTTAAGCCATATGGTGTCGGCGGTGGCAGCAGCTAGAGCCCTGTATTCCGATTCAGTTGAGGACCGAGAAAACGTTGTCTGTTTCTTGACAGTCCATGACACAACCGTTTTTGCCGAGAAATGTACATGTGTTTAATGTTTTATTTAGGTTGTGTCTAAAAATGGGTAATCTTCAAACCCTAAATTCTAAACTCTAAACCCTAAACCCTCTTTCTCAGGTCTGGTTGACATTAAGTTATCACAATTTACATGTGTTTAATGTTTGATTTAGGTTTGATAGAGTATGTTTAGAGTTGAGTTTGACTTGAATCCAACTTATAAACTCTAATTGACAACTTTATTTTGTGATAGATATTTAATATGATTCTCCTCTAGTATTTTTGCTTTGTTATGATTACTCTATACATAGCTGTCAGTAAAGTTTTAATAACTAATATCGACAAATATATTTGAAATTAATATTATTTTAATGAATTATTTATATAGTATGTTTGATACATCGCCAAAAATTGTCTTGACCGAGCATGAATCTTGAGGTATATTCAAGTTAACACTTCTAAAATTAAATTTGGGATCATCCAAACTCTAATTTTAGCAAACATGTATTCAAACTAAATTTCTCGAAGAGACGAACCCATCAACATCAAAATAGGTCCAATCTCAACCCAAATGTGTCCAAATCAAGTGATCGAAGAATAATTGAAAGATTCAAAATATTAATTGGAGCACTAAATGACCTCCAAATACAACATGCTTATAGTCAAATCGAGCAGCTCGACGAGACGAATCCAACTAGCCTAAGATCATTTAATTTTGACATCGTTTGTGCATAAAAATGTTTGAAAAATACTCTATAATCAAGGGGATCAGTATAGATTGTCTAATAGAGCACTCCAAATTTTCTCGCGATCTTCTCCATATTTACAGGGTGTGGCACTCTAAAAAATCTATAAATAGACCCCCACTTCCCGCATGAAAGGGAGCCTTGGACGTATATGCAAGAAAAGCATGCATCAAGTGACTAAACAATAGAGGACTTGTATTTCAAGAAATCAAAGGAATACATACAAATAATGTCAATATAATCTCCACCACTTCGCTCAGAATCATCGTCGTCGTCAGCTCACTTTTTGCATTAACTTCATCATCAGGGGATAAGTCTTTAGATGCTTGGTGTGGAGACAATCCTTTATATTAGCTCCATTATGGGATGCACCAAACAAATCTTTTTTAGTTCAAGGAAATATTTCTTCTAGTCATTCACCTCTATTTCAAATATCTTATAATGAGCTTTAGATGTGATCATTGATCAAGCAATTATATGACAAGATATCTTAAATTCCCACCCTTTGTAGCTTTCCAACTCCATCCTCATCTTTTGCTTTTAAACGAATGAATTTTTTTTAAAGACTTCTACACTATTTTCAGCTCATATTAAAATCATTGATCCAATTAAAATGATTTCACTTGTGTATGTCATCAATTAGAAAATGATATCCATTTCCATAATTAAAGAAGGTATGGATATAATATAGTATACATAAAGAGTATATAATGAATTTGACATTGGGAATTGAAGGAGCCCTAAGGAATCAGATCAATCTTAAGAGAACATTCTAGTTTTTTTTTTTTTTTTTGTCTTAGCTTCGACAATCAACATCGGACTTAGAAGCAATGACGTGTTTTGATGTTGTTGGAAATAGTGAGCAATAAAGTCAGACACTATCCATGCTGGTATCAAAGGTGTGCATCAACCATATGTGTAATGGCATGAATCGGTGGAGACAATAAACAAGGAAGTTGGCGGGTGTAGACAATGTGCATTGACAGTGAAGAACCATAAATCCTGGTGGGAGAGACAGAACAGAACAGAGACGAATAGAAGGAAGAGAGAAAACTAAACTTATTCACTAAATGTTTATTACAGCTTACACATATATATAGGAATTCTAATAACGGAAAAACAAGAAAGTACATGATGACATGGCATTTCTTTAACTCACTAAAAATGTCTTTAGCTCTTAACAGCTCCCCTAAAATTAACCATTATGGGATCGAATGGTTAATTTGGATCTGAGAAGCTGAAATCGACTGATCGGAAGAGTTTTGGTCAGGATATTATCGATTTGGTCGTCCGTGCAGATGTGAGCTATAGGGATGTGGCCCTGTCGTATGTGATCGCTTATGAAATGGTAGTCGATCTCGATGTGCTTGGTCCTTACGTGAAAAACTAGATTGTTGGCAAGCACAATCGTAGAGGTATTATCGCAGTGAATGACTGTGGGAGAGGTTTGCGGAATGCTAAGATCCTCCGCCAAGAGGTGAATCCACAAAATGTCGGATGTAGCAGACAACAAAGATCTGTATTCTGCATATGTGGATGATCTTGCTACGGTTGTCTGCTTCTTAACTTACCACGAGACTAGATTGGGACCGAGAAAGGTGCATAATCCTGACATGGACTTCCTGTCCGTGGTGTTGGCCGCCCAGTCGGCATCGGTGTACGAGCGGAGTTGCATTTTTCCAGTCATGATGGGCAGACCGTAGCTTAAGGATCCTTTAATGTAGTGTAGAAGGCGCCTTAGAGATTGAAAATCATCATTTCGTGGTTGATGCATGTGTTGACATATGGAATTTGTGGCGAAGGCAATGTATGGTCGTGTGATAGACAAATATTGTAGCGATCCCGCCAATTTGTGAAACAATTTCGGGTCCTTGTATGGTTGTTCGTCAAGTGATAGCGGTGGACGGGTTGGTGCCGGTGTGGCCACTGGCTTACAGTCAGTGAATCTTGCACTAAGAAGCAGATCTTGTGCATAATGTGATTGACTTAGGAAATATCCGTAGGTAGTTTTAATGACCTGAATGCCCAAGAAGAGGGAGATGTCGCCTAATTGTTTGAGTCTGAATTCGGATTGAAGTTGGCGCAAGATATGTTGAATTTGGTTGGAGTTGTTAAATGTGATCAGAATATCGTCAACATATATTAAGACAAACAGGCATATATCATTTTGTTTAAAAATAAGAAGGGAAGGATCAGCCTTGCTGAAGGCGAATCCGAGCGTCTAAAGGAACTCCGTTGTCTGGGTCAGGGAATTCTGAAATCTGAAATGAGCTCTAAAATCTGAAAATAAATTCTGTTCTGGAACATCTGATATCTGTTATGTTCTTGTGCTATAAGCACAACGGGAGACATAAGGGGCCAGAATCCGTTGAGATTTTGTCTGTGTCACGGAAGGGAGGCATAAGGGGCCAGAATCCGACGAGATTCTGTTTGTGTCAGGGACATCTGAAATCTAGTATCTGAATCTGCTCTGTGAGTTATTCTGATTATTCTGTACGATTCTGTCTGCTCTGTGATTTGAAAGCTTTATGATATCTGTTCTGAACTCCGATTTGATATGACTTCGGTCTTTCGTATCCGATGTTTGATTTCTGATTGAGCTGTTATCTGTTATGTCTGTTATACGATTTCTGTATGATTGTTCGATTTCTGTACGGATACTTCTCTGATGTGATTTTTGATGTGAGCTTCTGATGATTTTGATTGGTGATTGATGTCTTGCTGAGCTGTTAGCTCATCCTTATTTTCTGCGTGGTTTAGGTTCTGGGAAAGGGAATGAGGTCTTGGACTAGACGTTCTGAGTCTGATCTGGGATTAGGTACTTGATACTTTTGATTTTTGTACAATCGTGGCTTTTCTGTTCTGTTCTATTCTTTCTGTCTGAAGCCATGCACTGTATCTGTATATGATTATTTTGATGAAAGAAAGATAGATGAACTGCGCTGTACTTGGATGTTTATAATAGCTCTGTATTTTTCTGTCTGTGTTATATTTGGAAGAAAGTTCTGAAGCAAATTTCAAAGCCATATCCTAGATTTGTTGGATGTGTCGCGGCCCGATGCGAACGGGATCCGTCCCGGTCGGGTTGGGTCGTGACAGCCTGGGCTCGGTTCTGTGTGCTCGGGTGCAGTTGGCGTCGGGAAAGGGAAAATGTGTTCGTAGAACACGACGTGCCGGGAAATGAAGAGACTATTCTGTGATAGTTGGAGACAGTGAAAGCCTTTGTGATAACTCGAATAGCCCAAAAAGATGCAAACCTGAGATCTAGAGGAGAGTTTGTGCTGAGCGTAGGGCCTTGTCCATGGGAAGCATAGACAGCCGAAAGTGCGGAGATGAGAGTACGATGCTTGACAGCCATGCAGCCGATAGTAGGGTGTTTGGTCTTGAATTGCAGATAAGGGAAGGCGATTAACGAGGTAATTGGCGGTTGATACAGCTTCCACCCAGAATGACATGGGTAGATGAGCGGCGTGGAGAAGTGTCTGTGTAAGATCCAGAAGATGACGAATCTTGCGTTCAGCGGTGCCGTTCTGCTCCGGTGTGTCCGGACAGCTCACTTGATGAGTAATGCCGTGATGGTTCAGATATGATCGAAAAGCGGTGCTAGTGAATTCACCGCCGCCGTCAGACCGGAACATTTTAATTTTGGTGTTGAACTTGTTAGTCACGAAATTGCAGAATTGTTGAAATTTAGTTAGTACTTCATCTTTGGTATGGAGTAAATACAACCAGTAAACCGAGTAAAATTGTCTATAAAAGTAACGTAATAGCGAAAACCATTTAAAGAACAAGATGGAGCCGGACCCAGACATCCGAGTGAACAAGCTCGAAGGGTTTATTACAAACAGAACTACTAAAATAAAATGATTTTTTGTGACTTTTTTACACATTACAAGAAACACAAACAGAATTGAGAGCAAGCAGTAATTTCCGGATCTAGTTTAGCCAGAAGTTGAAGTTTCCTGCCATGACCAAGGCGAGAATGCGCCATAACATTTTGGCAGATGAGGTCATCGTGAGTGCTTCCTTGTTGCAGCTGATGGGAGCCTTAATGTGGTAGAGCCCATTACGTTTGGGACCCCGGAGAAGCACCTTGTTGTCCTGTAGATTCTTTATGATAAATTCATTAGCGGTAAAGGAGACGGACACATTATGATCAGATGCTAAATTAGAAACATACAGGAGATTATGATTTAGCGAAGGCACGTGATAAATCTTTTTAAGGTAGAGCTTACGCTGAGACTCGGGAAGCGGCATCAAGCCTTGTACCGAGTTTTGTATGGACAGATTGCTACCATTAGCGATGGAAATCGAGTCGTAGCCGGTGTAAGGTGCGGATTGTTGGAGGTTTGTCGCACCGGCCATTAGGTTGGAGGAGGCGCCGGAATCAAGAATCCAGTCGTTCGTCGCCGCGTATTGCTGTTGAGCAGAGAGTGCTCTGGAATTTGTGGGAGGCGTGTAGTTAAGATTTTGACGATGCCAGCAGTTCCCGGCTGTATATCCGATCTTTCCACATATTTGACATATCGTTCTTGGTTGCTGGTTGCGAGCAGATGTTTGTACATCAGCTGTTTGTTGTTTCCGATCACCCTGTTATGAGCGAGGAGTTAAGTTTATACCACGAAATTTGTTTTGTCGACCTCGGTAGTTGTTAGATCTGCTACTGTATAGTGCCATGGAATTAGATTGTTGGCTGTCTTATAAGAGTTGATGTTGGAGGTTTATCTCCTCACTGCTGAGAAGAAAGTACAGGTCGTCAAGGCTAATAGGTTGGAGCGACGTTCGTATTGCAGTCTTGAACGAGTTGTAGCCGGTGGGAAGCCCGTTGAGAATGTACAAGACAATGTCTTCGGTGTCCATCGTAGATCCTGCCGCCGCGATGTTGTCAACCAGTTTCTTAATTTGATCAATATACTGCTGCATTGTCCGATCGGCCATCCGAATTTGATGCAACTCGTTCTTTAGCTGAATGACACGGGAACGATTTGTGGGTTGAAGACGACGTTCCAGCGCGACCCAAATGTCATGGGCGGTGCGAAGGGTGATCACATATGGAAGAATGCCCGGAGAGATTGTGGATAGTAAAGCCGATACTAGATTGCGATCAATCAATTGCCAGCGATTTTGATCTTGAACGGTGGAATCCTGCGAGCAGACGACGACGCTAGAGAGATGACCGTCGTACCCGTTGGCCGCAAAATGTTGTTGGAGCTGAAGCCTCCAGATAACGTAATTTACAGAGGTAAGAATCGTATGAACAAGGTTCTTGATGTTTGAGATTAGAAATTTGAGGTGGATAGGGATGATCGGATCGGAATCTTGACCGAAGATGATGGATTGTTGCCGGTGAGAACCGACAGAAGCTTCGTCCCCCATGAGAGATTCGAGAGAGAGGAAGAGAGAAGGAAAAAAAAAAAACGTTGTAGAGCTTCAAAGCTCTGATACCATGTGAAGAACCAGGAATCCTGGTGGGAGAGACGGAACAGAACAGAGACGAATAGAATGAAGAGAGAAAACTAATCTTATTCACCAAATGTTTATTACAGCTTACACATATATATAGGAATTCTAATAACAGAAAAACAAGAAAGTACATGATGACATGGCATTTCTTTAACTCACTGAAAATATCTTTAGCTATTAACATTGACCATATATACGAGGGTTTGTCGACATTGGTAACAAAGATGGGAGATTAGTCAACTAACATCAGTATTAGTGCCAAAATTCATACAACAATGGATCATAACCATGCTGAAGATGTTAACACGAACATCTATTTGAGATTGCAGCCAACATTGCCCCCCTAGTCAAGTTGTAATGCCCATAAAATTGATACAACAAAGGATGATAGAAGGCCTAATTTTTCTAACTATAATCATGCCAAAGATGTCATCCTTTTGAGATTTTAACTTAAAATAATTTCAATTTTAGTTTGAGTCAGATAAAAATGTATTTTTTTTTAATTTGAGTCCAAAAAAACTCGCATGTTAATAATCGGATAGCGCATTCATTCATTGGATGGGGATTTTAGTTACTTTAAAGCTTTTTCTATGGACACCAAACATTCTTTCTTATGGATCCCTTTTATTATTCTTTCGTGTGGATCGTTTTTATTATTATTATTATTATTATTATATATCATTCATTTTATTATTATTAGTTTTTTAAAGTCAGGTGACTTTTTATTATTCATTTTTGTTTTTTATTTTTGATAATCTTAAATTTCTTATATATATAAATATATATATATATATATA
>NW_021319876.1:366277-471087 GCF_001605985.2 Dendrobium catenatum | reverse complement strand
TATATATATATATTGCTATTTGAGCATGTGAAATTGAATTGATTGTGGCTTAGAAGACATTTTTTACACGAAAAATAATAAAATATGAAGAGAAAAGGTCATTGCATCTTATACAATTGAAGTAGCATCTATTTATAAATTAAAAATTACAATAGTCCACCCTTTTAATTATGAGATGAAGGCCATGAAAAATGATATTAATCAATGAAAGATGACAGGCATCAATCTTGATTGACGACAAATAAACGTGGGCAAATATTATTGTAGGTTGATGGCATATAAGAAAATAAATATCAGTTGATTATTGACTTTGTGAGGAGTAATGAAAATTCAAATTAACGACATGATAAAGACCGACGGATTAGTCGAAAATGGGTAGTGATTAATGAACGAACGCCAAATTTGAACGGCGGTCGATGGCAAATGATGGATATAATTTCGCTCAATGGCGAACACGATTTAATGATGTATGTTGATAATGGATAATTTTAAAACCATGCATATCATTTGATGTTATGATATTAAAATCTAAGGACAATTTTAACCTTATATTTAAAGTTCATATAGCCAAAAGTTTAATTTGTTGAAAAAAAAATACTTACATAATCAAAACTCTTTTATCTATAATTTGTTGCCAATCTAAGCAAATTATTTCCTTGGCTTGAATTTTTTTTAATGTATTTCGCTCTAAAGAGCTCAGAATATTTGCTTGGAGTTTTTTTTTTTTTGTTTGGTTTTTTTTTTTTTTTTTTTTTTTTGAAATATGATATTTCACTTCCTTCCAATTAAATGCAAAAATATATGTATTTTTTTTCTAAATTTATTTTATAATCTATTAATAATTTGAAAATTTATTAAATTTAATAATTTATTCTACAGTAGTGCATTCTCATAGAATAATACTTCACTGGGGTTGACTGAACCGTCACGATTTTCTCCACCCCATAGAAACCGGTTCGTGATCCACGTCACAATAACCGGGCCCACACCCAAGCCACCCCTTGATCCCATCAAAACAACAAACACCATCTCTTCTTACGAACCGCCAACTAATCTCCACGTCACCACCCCGTTCCAGCCGACGTAGTCTCTATCTCTATCAACCGCGCGGACACGTGCAAAATACCCGGGGGGATGAACGCGGTGACGTCACCGCCAGCCCATTCAACCTTGGCCGTAAAAACCCAACTCGCACATGTCAGAGAGACCAAGGATTCCAAACCGGCCAGCACCCACCCGCCACGTGTCGACCGACGCAATCGACGCTTAGTCCGCGCCGAAATATCCAAGTATTTATACCTCGCCAAAGAACCCGGCGGAGAGTGAGGAATAGATAGAAAGAGATATGGGAAGAAGGATCGGAGACGCGGAGGCGGAGCTCAACTTGCCGCCGGGATTCCGGTTCCACCCCACCGACGAAGAGCTTCTGGTCCACTACCTCTGCCGGAGAGCTTCTCATCAGCTTCTCCCCGTTCCCATCATCGCCGAGCTCGATTTGTACAAATATAACCCTTGGGACTTACCTGGTACTTTCGTCGAACAACTTGTCTTCATTCGCTTTATTTTGGTTATTTCATTTTCCTCACTGAACTGGATTTTTTGGGAGCAGATAAGGCGTTGTTCGGAACGCGGGAGTGGTACTTCTTCACGCCGCGAGATCGGAAGTACCCCAACGGATCACGGCCGAACCGCGCCGCCGGGCGAGGGTACTGGAAAGCAACAGGGGCGGACAAGCCGGTCACGCCGGCGGGATATTCCCGGCCGATTGGTATAAAGAAAGCCCTGGTTTTCTACGACGGGAAGCCGCCGAAAGGCGCAAAGACGGATTGGATCATGCATGAGTATCGCCTCGCTGATGCCAATCGCAGCGCGAGAAGAAATGGGAGCTTGCGGGTAATAATCAATCATCCAAAGTTTTGCTTTATTATTATTTTTTTATAAATTGGGAAATGAAAACGGTAAAGAACTGATCAAAGATGGAACTTTTATTGCAGTTGGACGATTGGGTGCTGTGCCGATTGTATAATAAGAAGAAAGGATGGGAGAGGATACCGAAGGAGGAGACGGACTTGACGGAGGACAGTTTCAGGACGCCGGAATCTGACATCGAGTTGCCGGATTTGGATGATTTGGGGCACGAAGCAGTGGATATGAATCGCAGCTCAGGCGCGGCGCAGCTTCCGCCAGCTGCGCCGGCGATTAAAGAGGAATACGATTGGTACTCGGATCTGAACCTGGAAGATTTGCAGAATTCGTTTGGGCCTTTTTGATCAACGCCGGCGTCGATGTTTCCACGCAGGAGTGCTATGTCTCGAGCTTAGTTTCTCCTAAGTCGTCGCAAAATTTGGCTTCTTTTTGAAGAGATTGATCGACCGAAGCAGAGGAGAGAAATCAATTTGATCTTTATCTCAATTAGTTGATATTGGTTAATCAAAGAAGCAGCTTTTATGTATATATTTCTCTCCCGGAGCAGTGAAATTTTTTAATGATAGGAAGCTTATCTTTTTTGTGCAAGTTTTATAATCTGTATTACAGTAGAACAATTTTGAGCTTAAATTTTTTTTTTATTATTATAAGATATTTCTATTGTCATCTTATAGATTTAAATTATTTATAATGATTTTAAATATTGTCTTATATTAAAATTAAAATGCTTTATGATTGGTCAAAAGATGGATAGTCAGGATTCTATGAACTAAAGTAATGTGATATTTTGCCATATATTTTGCTTATATTAATGTTCCATGTTGTGCATTTTAAAGATCTTTTGTCAATCAATGATTCTGGAGATATCTGCTGTTCAGGATGAATTTAAAATTCATTAATTTTATATAAACATTTTATAATACATTAATCTCAAAATAAATTTAGATCATTTATATTAAAATATTTTGACATTTTTACCTCATTTTAGAAATAATCACAATCATCAGAAGGAAATTTTTTAAAGAAGTTTGACCATTTGAGAATGAAAAAAATCTTTGAAAAATTAAAATTTAGATAGAATTTATGTATCACAATCATCAGAAGGAAAATTTTGAAAGAAGTTTGACCATTTGAGAAGGAAATTTTTTTAAAAAAAAATTAAAATTTAGATAAAATTTATGTATGATAGTAATTAAATATAATAAAAAAAAGAGAAACAATTACATGTCTATAATTTTTTATTGTTTCAAGAAGTTATATGTCAAAATTAAGAAAATCTGAGATATTTAGTAATCAAAATTTGAAAAAAAATGAATTTATTCTTTAACAATCTTCAATTTGCAGACAAAAAAGTTGATAATATAATCTATTTGCTACTTGGAGCTTTGCTTGATGTAGATTTCAGCTTAATATAAGTTTTGTTTAAGATGATTTTCTTACTGCTTTCTAAAGTAACTTTTTAATACAATTTTTTTTAACTAAAAATTGTTATACTAAAAAGCTGATTTCGAAAGTAACGAGAAAGTTGTCCCAAAAAAATTCATCAAATATTATGCATCAAGAATTCACTCATCTATATGAAGGCATCTTAAGAGCTATTGCCATCAAACTTTTCCCTGATGATTCAAGACATACAAAAGTTCTTTGTGTTTCACATAGAAAGTGATTTAAACGTGATTTAGGCTTCGTTTGGGACAGCTTTCGCACTGCTTCATAAAACGGTTTTCTAGTATAAATTTTTGTACTAAAAAACTGTTTTAAAAAGCAACAAAAAAGATGTCTCAAACGAAGCCTTAATCCTGTTAGATCACCTATTCAAGAACTGTAAATCTAAATCTAAGTATCGCAGAGAGAATTCAGCCAACAGCTTAAGCTGCACTGGTGCTCAATAAGCATCTCCTCTCTTCCACAGGAAAATTTACTTCAGAGGTGCCTCATCAATGGCAGCCAGAATGACCGGAGCTGCTAAGGAGAGAACAAAATTGCTCTCAAGTGTAAGTTGAGTTCAGGTCTGATGGTTTGGATGCAGATGCTATAGCATGTCCATCTGGTACTTGGAAGTTTTTGGTGAGCTGAGACATTCTTGAGGATTGGCATAAAAATAATCCTCTTCCTTTGGTCTCCCAGGAATGGCCTTTCTTAATGTTGGCAGGCCAATCCTGTTCTTGTGAACTTCAATGACAGCATTTCTGAACTGATCCCATGATAGCTTCTCCTCATGGTACAAATCCAGAAGCTCCACCAGTAATTTTCTATGGAGGAGGATGGTCTTAAGGAATCCATTGTACCTGTATGAGCAAATTATTACACAAAAGTTTCACTTTTTCAGGGCTTAAAGTGGTAAAATATTCATCTTATAGTTCAAACAAAATTTTAACTGTTTAAATCAGAAAGCTAAGGAATACAGCCTACACAAACATGACTCTCCATTGACTTGGATCAAAGAGGCCGGTTCACCCTGAACCAAGTCCGCCTCCCTTTCTTCTTGCCGCCCACATTAGTGGGCCCCACTAGTCCAATTGATTTCAAATTAAAAAGGAGGGGGAGGCTAGGGCTTGGGAGGGAAATTAGATTAGGAAAGTTTTTGTATTAAAGAGCATAAGATGTTTTAGGGATGATTATGTTTTTGATTTGTTCTCAATTAGGATTCTTTGGCGACTTGGCCTCTAGACTCTCTTGTCTAAAGATTTGGGAGAAACAATCCTCCTCTCGAATTGAGGATCTCTTGTATCTTGTTTTCAATATTGTTTGGCTTTGATTTTTTTACCACAATATATCATTTTGGGCTGTTTTCACCCAGATTTCACATTATTCTCGCTGTTTTTCACTAATCGGTGATAGGTTTGCTTGCAAACTCAAGTATTACTCTTAGGGTTACTTGCGAACTCAAGTATTTCCTATCAATATCCTGCAAGTGCCATACAACATTGAGGCAGCATGAAGTTTGTGTAAAGCTTTCACAAAAAGAAACAACTCTTTAAGAGCTATAAGAAATGATTTGGTAGAGGAGGGGACAAACCTTCTGTGCCCTTCGACAACTCTTGCCATGTTGCCATCATAGCTTGGAATGAATATATCACTGGCAATAGAAACCAGGTAGTCTAGTGCAGCCATCTGAGTGGAGTGATTTTGGAAGGGGCCCAACTCATAGGAACTTAGGATCATCTCTTTTCTTACCTGAGGAGAAAAAAAAAAAAGGAGGCTTAGAGGTTTGCAGATTGTGCAGTCTTTGAAAAAACAAAGTGCACAAACTTACAATTTTAGGAAATACAGACTTCAAAGCAGCCAGCCTTCCCTCACCGCCATATATTTCTCCTGAGGCTATATAAATCTGAGTGTCCCTTGGAATTCCTAATGCTTGTAGCACCAATGTCATTTCCTCTGGTGTAAGAGGACATAGACCTTCCAATCTTTTACTTTCCGAATCGATTTCTTTCTCTTTCCACCATGGGTATGCATATCTGAAAGCCCAAGCCGGATTAAGCTGGCTGATAAAAAAAAAATCCAGAAAACAAGGAAGCATATAAAAATTCTTGAAGAAAGAGAATAAACCTCATCTTTATGAGTTCATTAATTTCAGCATCAGAACATCCATGAGTACAACCAGAGAATGCTAGCATATCCATCTCATATCGCAGATGCAGCACTACAAAAAATCCGTTCTTCCGAAGAACTGAAATAATCTTCTCACCTAGAGCTTGAATCTGCGGAGTAAATCTTAATGCTTCATAATTAACACGGCATCGTAACATTTGGAGCTCGGTGGGAAGGTCATTGTTTGCGAGCCGAGCATCTGTTTTATCGAAATGAAGTACTTTGTGCTTCCTTATAAGAGGTAAGACCTGCTTCAAATATGGTCGAATTCAGTGAAAAACGATACTGTGCACCCCAAAAAAAATCATAAATGGACAAAAAAATGGCCATGCTTGGGACCTGATTTAGATAGTATGTCTCTCTAGACCAGCTGACAGGGGGCATTGAGAATAGCCCGCTGGTAACTTTGGAATCTAATTTATTTGGGAGTGATTTAACAATCTTCACTTCATCTCTTAAAGAATTGATGAAATGTCTAACATTAAAAATATCACCAAAGTCACTGTAAAGAAAGCTCAAATGGTTTAGAAGTAACACACGCAAATTGACTGTAGAACATCATAAAGCAAGTTATGGTTTTTGTCATACCTTGGATCTGCCCAGAAAGACCTTTTATCAAGTTCAGGAACAACCAATGTCAGATTTAAATACCGAGCTATTGTGACCATATCACAGATCTGAAAGATCAGTAATTTGAAAAAGGAATAGAGGCAGCAAAAGCTCATCAGCAAATATATGACACCAGCACTGAAAATTGAACATTCAAATCAGCAGAAAAAAGCTCAGTAAATTTACTCACCGCAGCTCTCATCTGGTTGAGACCTCCATTGCAAGAAACCAGAAGATAACCATTGCTTTTGTAAACCCCTATAAAGAAGACCGCCCTTTAAGATTATGCATAGGCTATAGGGTAGCAGATCATTATCGAAGTCCTAAAAGAATCTACTACAGTAAGTTTTCATTTTTCAAGGATTGAGTCATCATTTGTGCGGAATTTCAGAGTTCATCTATTATGAGAAACATTTGAATGAAGATTACAAGGATAACATTCATAGATTTGACCGTTGATCAAGCAGGATGGACAAGTAAACTAAAAAAATAAATTATGCTTAAAGGGTGGCAATAAAAAATGATAGATTTTCAAAATATTCATCCAATTTAAGTATAACATGCTTTCAAGTAATATAAGCCATGCGAGCAAGTTAATTTAACTTGTTTAGTTTTATGAAATAGTACAAAATTTCTATAATTATATCACATCAGAAAGCTAAAAAAACAACTGAAACACTAAGCACATCCACTTTCTTTTAAGTAGGCACTACAAAAAGGAAAAACATATAAGCTACATATATATGAGAGCATCACACCATGCAACATAGTCTTTATCAAAATCTGTCATTTATCAAAATATGCTGATAGCATTAACAAAAATGAGAATGTTAGGACAAATATATAGCCAAACTAAAAAAGATAAATTAAAGAACAACATTTTATTAGACAAATGAATAAAGTACTTAAAGCCTAAAAAATAAACTTAGGTAATTTGTACATATATAGTAAAGTGTAGACAACACACTATGTGATGAGTAGATAGAATTAATGTCAGATGATTAGAAGCAATTCAAAATGATTAGTAAAAAAAGGTTTAGCACTTTAGGCAGGAACACTCTATAAGAATTAACGAAAAATGAGGACTTATAAAGCTGAACTCTAAAATTATTATAAGGCTAATGATGATAATAATCTAATTGAGTACTCTAAAATTTTGATGTTTTACATTCCAGGTAGAAAAAAAATTAGAGTTTTGATCATTTGAGTATCTTAATAAACTTTTTAGGCAAATAATCACATATAAAAAATTCATAAATATTTCATTTTTGGATAAAAAATACAAAAGCACTCGACCAATGTCGGACATTGGCACTTATTAGACCCCATTTAGTTTCACTATGCACTATTTTATCACTTTTTTTTAACTAAATCTATGTTATGTCAATCACTTAAGGCACATAGTGATTATAGGTCTAACGCATATATGAGAACTTCATTTTAATGTTGACATTTTCATGCTTAGACCTCACTTCTATATTTCCATATATAAGATAAAAAAACTAACATGAGATGTTCCGCATCTGGTCTTTCTAAATTTATTCTTCTATTATATTATCATACTAAATATATCATTATATGATAATTGCATTAACGTGACCAAGTTGAGACTACATATTGGTTTATTTAAGAACCGCCTGCAATTCCTAAATCATGTTGCAAAAATAGTTTTACCAAGAATTACTTCTTTTACAAAGTTCAAAGTTTTTTTAAAAAGAACAAGTAGTAAAAATTTCACTCTATATATAAGTTGAAAAAAATAACAGGTGGCAATATTTAAATTGACATGAGGCTCAAATGAGTTGATTGTAACACAATAGCGATAAGATTTGTAATTCTCTTACTCTTTTCATGTTTTTTATCTTAGGGGGAAAAGAGTTTATCCCTTCTCACAGTTATGTGCATTAGGAAGTTGGGAAAGGTTGAGAGTGCAATTGGGAATAGAGGAAGTGATGAAATCTCTGCAAGTACTATTATTTAGATTGATCATGCTCCATCGGATCAAAAGTAAATCATAATACCATATTGCTTCTTTTAAGTTATAAAGGAAAGGAAGAATGAGGTGGGTAGCTATTTTCCTAATTTAAAGTAGAATTAATGAGGCTCTTAAGTGTAATTAAGGTTATGTACAAGAAAAAAATAAACACAACAACAAAAGGGCTAACGAGAAAAGCTAGCAATCAATTCACGGAACAACACAATTTGTGTTCAGTAGTTTACTTTTTATCAGTTGCATCATGTGAAAAATATTCATGGGCTAATTGTCGATAACCTACAATATCACACTCCATGGAAACAATGTGTTAGGAAACAAGTGCATGAATTGAATTCGTACTTGGCTGAAATTGCAGTTTCAGCTAGGAGAAATCTGAAATAGAGAAAAATCTAGTTACAAAACTCTTGAAATGCTATCATATTGATGAAAAATGGAAAAAACAAACAAGATACAATAGATCTTCAATTCAAGAGGAAGATCTTGCTCTCTCAACACCTAGCCGGTGGCTAAAGCCCAAGCAAACCTAAGAGAACTCCCGAATTCAACAAAAATATATCTAACCCTAAGCATAGGGAGAATAATCTAGTTAAAGCAAAACAACAATCATCTAAATCCCTAAACAGCCCTTTACTTTGAATTTTCCATCCCAAACCCATCCTTAAATATTTCTTAATTCACTGTTGGTATCCACCAAGGAGATCGGCCTCCAGTTGGGCGAAACCTCTGTTCTGCCTGGTGTAAACATGATCCGGTCCAGGGTGGACTGGCTGGACTGATCCAAGGACTGGTCTAACATGATGATTGTGCTTCATTATATATAACTAAATTTAGCATTCAAACCTTTTCGTATTGACTATGTATGGACTATGGCACTATTTTCATGTTATGGCCTTATCTTTCTCTTTCTAAACTAATTAGTAGAGTTTGTTTGACATAAGCTTTGATCATAAATATCTAATAATAGCCCAACCACGCAGCAAAGATAAGGATGAAAAAACTTCACAATTTATTTAGTTCAATCCATATATATTTTCCCTTTTGATATTAAACTTACTTTCCTGAAATATTTGTTCAGCTTAGCCAGTAACATATTCTCTAAAATAATGAGCTTTTGCAAACAAAGCAAGGGCGCCTTGCTAGCATTACCTAAACATTTTAGGTTGAATAGGTTTCTAGCCATTTGTATAATCAGGCAAAATTGATCCGTACTACCTCACATACTCATTGTTTTGCAACTAATAAATTTTGAATTTCCTCATCACACATTCTACATATATGGTTTTTACCATCTTCCACAAACAAATTTTCTCTTCAGCACAAGCCTTCCTGAACAAAAAATCGCGACTTTAATAACTAATACAGTTCATGAATCTAAAAGTCATAACATTTCGAAGATTGTCTGATTTACACATCCAAACCCTAGGATAAAAAAGAGCCAAACAATATTCCCTAAGCACTTCACAATCCTAAACCCTTAAAATCTATCAAAATTCCCAAATTAATCTGGCTCGATTTATTCATCCAAACCCTAGCTTCTAAAAGAGCTGAAGGAATACTAATCCTTAATCAGTAAACAATCGAATGCCCTGCTCTCCACACGATCTAAACAAACACAAATTTCACCAAAAAGGCCAACCAATCTTATAACTCCTTACAGATCTTTCACCGCAAACAAACCAATCAACCGTGCAAAACCAATCGGCCACTAGTCCCAATGTACATTCATTATCACAGACACACAAAAAAAATAAAAAAAAATAAAAAAAAGAAACCTAATTGAAAGATTTCTAAATCTTACCATCGATCCACACCGCAAACGACCAAGAAACCAAGAAATCAACTTACTTCTCGGTATTAACGCCGGCGGAGAAGTCTTCGAACTTTCAAGCGGGTACTTGCTTTCGAGAATGGAGTAGTTGGTGGAATTAGGATCCCTTCCTCGACCTCCAAAGCAAGTCAGCCGCGGTTGCCAAACATGCGGCATGGAACTCAGCTGCATCATCATCGTCCACAACATTATGCTCGTGCCCACCCTCAGCGCCCAAGTTCTCACCCCCTGCCTTCTTCCTCCTCCCGCTACGGCACCCCCGCCTACGGCAGTCTTTTTCCTCTCCACCATCGCGATGGCTCTCCAAATCTACACCGGCATTGCGATTCCAGTCAGAAATCACCCAAAATAAAAAAACTCAAACTTGATTTCGAAAACAATAAAAAAAAATACCTTTTTTGCCTTCCCGGGAGGAGAACCAAGGATTGGAAATGCAGATGAGAGTGGGACAGTTCGCCTGACGATTGAAGAGTGGGAGTTGGCGATGATCTCTCGCTCGTACCTTCCCCCCTCGCGCGCCTTCTCTCTCTCCGCCTTTAACCTTTCTCCATTGATAATATAAATATAAAGTCATTTTTTTGAATAAGTAAACAAATAAATCGGAGAAGCGGATTGGGCCATATGGCGCATATTGTAGTACGGTTATTTCTTAAGACCGGTTGAGCAATTTGTGCATTGAAATTTAGCTTAAGTTTATGAGTTCAACGAGCTGAATTTGGTTGGGTTGCAAATGAGTGAAGTTGACTTGACTTGTTGATGAGCTTGCGAGCTGTGTTTATTGAGTTTTGAGTTTAACTTCGAGCAATTTTTTGAGCTCGTTGGATTATCGAGCTTGAGTTAGATCAAGATGAAACTCTACTCGATTACTTGTCGAGCTGCTCGAGTGCTGAAGGTGGAACCACGAAAGGCGGAAGCAGTAGCGCAGGTGCGAAAGTGGAAGCGGAAGCTCGGGCATGCTCTCGTAAAAATGCGGAAACATGATCAGAGCGGGAAGAGAGCATTACGCCTGGCAAGCTCGCATCCATCACCACAAGCCGAGCTCGAGCAGACCATTTAAGCTCAATCCGAGCTCGAGCTTGAGTTTGAGTTTGCGATTTGACCGACGAGCCGAGCTTGATTTAAATATGACTCAAGCTCGACTCGACTCGTTTGCACCCCTAAGCTGAATCAATTCATTTATTAAAAAAATTAACATTTTTAATAATTTTGTACTTAAACTTTAGAATTCCAATATATTGTAAATGTAATATATGTCAATTATTATTATAAGCTGAGTTAGCTCATAAGTTAATAAGTCAACTCAATATAAGCTAAAGCTTAGCTCATTAGAGTTGAGCACGAGCTAACTCACAAGTCGATTTGACTCGGTGACACATATCTTTTGCTCTCCACTCAAGTTACAATTCGAATTCCACCCTGCTACCAACGCTTGACAAACTTATGCCCAACCACCGATTGTCGCATGACTCTCGCCCGTCCATCGACAGTTGCCCAACTATGATATTTCCAACCTCCATTGCACGCCAAATACGCTCCACATTGACCACCATCGCCATCCCACTACCGTCCACTGCAACCACCGCCACCCATCGACTATGGTCCACTCTGACAATCTTCGCCCATAAACTACGAGCGACTCCAACCACCATCACCCATCGATTATGATACCTCTGACCTTCGTTATCAGTTGACTATGATCATACTGATCAAACAAACAAGCCAACATTTTCTTGAGAACATTTCTTATGTCAGTGGATTCTTCCAACTACAACAATGTAATGTGCTTATTATGATGTATATTTGCTACATCAAGCCAAAGAACTTCCCCCCAAGGAAGGGCCTCATTTGTAATGAATAATGAATACTAGTAGATTCATTCAAATTGAGTCAGACCTCGTGTTTTTGCTCTTTTTCAAGGTTTTCCACGTAAAAATATTGTTGTCTCTTATAAATGATGCACCTTATTCTTTTATTTGTATGTGTGCTGGATCTTCATGCAAAGATTAGATGCTAAACTATATCTCCCTCTACTGTTGTGAATTTTTCAGGATGCAATAAGTATGTTTCACATCAAACCAAAAATACTATATTGTATCCATTCAATAAGTGTAATTCTAAACTAACTAAAAACCAAATTGAAACTTAAGGAGCCTTTTGTGATCTTTTTATTTTGAATTTTTTAAAACATATTTATTTAGTTTATTTTTAACACTTTTATTTTTTATTTTAAAAAAATATATTAAGTTGTTTTAAAAAAAACACTCAAAATAATTTTGAGGTGTTTGAATATTTTTTTTATAACAACAATCAATCGCTACCACCACTAAATAAATCAACATATTTGATATTCAGTAAAAATTATATATTTAAACACCAAGCAATCTTTATTTCATATCAAAATATAAATAAACAAAAATTAAGCAAAATAAAAAAAAAAAATTGATCCTAAATAACCCCTAAGCCAATCAAATAATTCAATTTCACTTATAATTAGTTTAATTTTGTATTCATTACAATTAATTTAATTTAATTTAATCTCAAATCATGATTTATTAAAAAACAAACAAACCCACCCATCCTTCTTTTCAATAATTTATGGGTTGTAATTTTCATGAATCAATCTATTATATTCTAGAATATTCATGGCATTAGAGTGAGGGATTAATGTTACCGTCTTAGTTTTATACAAAAATTTATTATACATGAAGATAAAAAAAAAAAGAGTTTCACTGGAGATACAAGAGCTTTACATGAAAAACTCACAAAAGAACAAAAAACCTAGCCTAGTTAAAATGATCTATTATATAAGCAAGATTATATAAATTCACTAATCATCATAATTTGGAGAAGATGATATACAAAATTAAGAATACTAACACATCTCCTATGGATGGTGATGATGACGGTCAAGGGATGGAGGTTGAGCAAAGAAGGTCGGAAGACAATGGTTGGGAACTGACGATCAAGTGATGATAATCTAGCAACAACGTGCTATTGATGGTGGTTGGGCGACAATAGAATTACTGTGCTAGAATACTGACATAATGAGAGCGAGAGATTACCAACTTAACTTTTTTTTTTTGTGAAGATCTAACACGTATATATATATAAGAATTTCATACGAAACACCAAAGTTTTTACTTCAAAAATCTTAGACGAGAAAATATCACATGCCATAACCTAATTGAAATGATCAACTATATAATCAATATTGTAGAATTACACTCTTCTCGTTATCTTGAATTGGAGGTAGGTGAACCTCTAAAATTTTAGCAATAGGCTACTTTTTTTTTCTAATAATTATGAAAAATATTGCTTATTAAATAAAAGTAGAAAAATGATTCTATTTTTATTTAATTAAATGATTTATTATATTGAATAATCACTAGAATTAAAAAAATCCAATAAAAACGAATTAGTTCAGATGCTGCTAAGTCAGCTTAAAGAAAAGAGATTAGTTCAACACACGCCATTGTGGTAGGTGGTGTTATTTAAAGCACTTAATTGGGAGGGCTCAAAAGTCATTCCACTTGAATTTTTAAATATATGAGTTACTTCTTTAATTTATGGAGCTTGAATATTTTCATGAATATAAATATATTTGATGTGGATCAAATATGAATCTCAATATATATATTTAAATAAAAAAAATTGTAAAATTAAAATCATAATCATCTAAACTCTGATTTTAACATTTTTGTAATCATATTAAACTTTAATGAATGAACCCATCATCATCAAAGGAGGCATGATACGAGTCTAATTGAGTTTCAAATCAAATATATAAAATATGATTAAAAATTTTGGGACACAATGAGAAAAATCTAATCAGCCTAAGATTACTTAATTCCTAAAATATTAAGGCACATAAATGCAAAATGAAAGGTCTATGATTAAGTAGATTGGTAGGGTCATCCGATAGAGTGTTTTGAATTTGAGCTATATATGAGATTACAATGGGCTTTGAGAAATGAAGAATCATAGAGCTCAACAACCATTGGACTGATATCACTTGAAAGGAATCGTCAAATCATCAATGCTTGAACCATCATCATCAGACCACTGCAGTTTAATCACCATTGTTGTCCAAGTGTTGTCGCCAAACAATCGCCATCAAACCACCGTGTCATACTATAACCATTAGGATGATGCTGCCTGATCGTTGTCATCAAAACAACGTCAATCAATCACTATTATTGGATCGTTATTGTCTAACCATTACCTTTACACCGTCGCTAACCACCCACATCCATCATATTGCTTCGCTCAACTGCCATAGTTGGAACATAATTAAGCGCTACAAATAGGAATATTCAATCAAATTTTTGATCAAAATATTGCTTATAGTATCATGTCTCTTTGAATTCCAAGAAAAAAAATTGTAATAATTAAATATATTATTGGGACATATAAAGTCAAATATTTTTTAATTACGTTACCTAATAATTAAATATATTTATTTAATATTTAAATATCATATTTCATAATTTAATTGAATTGAAGTATAAGAGATGATGACTGAAATTAAAGAAGTGTGCTCGCTCCACATAAATTTGTTCGTATTTCCGAGACGCTCAGTTTGACTATAAGCTCGCTGAAATCGGAGTTCGGGTGCTCCCAAAATTAATTTTTGAAGTTTCCAACTAGCTTTTGAATCAAGATTCGTGCCCGATCAAGATAATTTCAGGATGACGTATCAATATTATTGGGATATATGAAGTCAAATATTTTCTAATTATGTTAGCTAATAATTAAATATATTTATTTAATATTTAAATGTCATATTTCATAATTTAATTGAATTGAAGTACAAGATTTGATGACTGAAATTAAAGAAGTGTGCACGCTCTACAAATTTTAGCCGGCGCTTCAAAAACTCGGCCGGGCACCGGCCTCAAATGGCCGCCGTGAGCATTCCTCTTCTCCCGGCGGTGATTCTGATGGCCTCAATTGCAATAGTGTTCGCCCCCGCCAGGCGGGCGAAGGTCAAATGCATCACCGAAGACATCCGCACTGCCGCAATGTCCCGTCGGCCGCTACCACCTCACCGAAGACAACTCTGCCGAAGGCCTGAGGATCTCGGGTCGGGTAATTTCCAAACCATTCGCACGATGCATTGATAAATGTTTCGCTTCATACTTTTAGTTGTAACAAGATTAAAGAAAGATGACAGTTGTTCGATCCGAATGGTAACATGGTTCGTTTGGCGTAAAGCGTGGTGGCGGGAGAGTTTACATTTGTAGCCGAGGTCTCAGGTTTGTACGGTGCCTGCTTCTGATCCCGAGCTTCCAGATCTCGACTGCTGTTTTGGTTGATTTCCAGTGGGCTGCGGCCTACGGGGATTGCCGCTAAGGCATGGGCTGGGGTCGCAAACAATGGGAAGCTTGAGGTACGGTACTGCACTATCAAACAACTTGAAATTTACCCTTTCTCTGTTCTTTCTGTGATGGAATGATTAAACTGGACTCGGCCAGTTTGATCTGTAAGAGGAACGAAGAAGTAATTATAAGTAGTATTTTTGTACCCGATTGGTTTTCTTGACACATTCTGCTATCAACTACTTTTGCGACCAAGTAGTCTTAATTCAGTCCGTTGATAAAGTTTTGGATCATGAATCGGAATTCCGCAGATCATTGCAGATTCCATTTCAGGGAGGATTAGATGAAACATTCTGTGTCCAGAGTTGCGGTTTGGTGAACTATGGTAATGAGCAAATTAAGGGAACGCATTAAATTATTGACAATAAAACAATTCACTACTGAACAGTCTGACTACAAGTCCACAACTCTTCCCGTCTGCTAGGGTTTTTTGAGGTTTCTGGGCGATTCTTCCTTCCCCGCCGCTTTCCTGGCCTTTGGCCGGGATGGCTCTCCCTCCACAAGTTTTTCCTCCCATCCAAGGCTCTTCCCTTTTAGGGGTTCCTCCTCCTCCTCCTCCTCCTTCTACGTACGCGTCAAATCTTGCGGCGCCTCCTCCGTCTCGGGATGTATGGCCGATGTCTTACTCTAAACCGGAGAAAAAGCTCTCCTTCGCCTCAAAGGATTTGTCGGAAGGCAAGGCCCTTTGGAATCTATCTCTTGTGGGTTATTCTCTTGGTCCTAGGCCCTATTATGAGAGACTACGCTCTGCCATGGAGAAAGCGTGGAAGCTCAAAGGCGACTTATCTCTTCTTTCCTTAGCTGATGATTTCTTTCTTCTGAAGTTCACTGCGGTGGAAGACTATGACATGGTTTCTGCTGGTGGCCCCTGGTTTCTTCTAGGTAAGCCGTTCATCTTGCAACGTTGGGATCCTAAATTTCAGCCCAAAAGAGATGAAGCGGCTGCCATCCCGCTTTGGATTAAAATCCTAAATCTTCCTCTTGCACTTTGGACTCCCTCAGGTATATCTAAAATTGCTAGTTTCATCGGTATACCGCTTTATGTTGATTCTTTAACGGCAAAGAGGACTAGACTCACGTTCGCTAGAGTCTGTGTTGAAGTGGATAAAAATACAGTTTTAGCTGAGGAAATTCCTTTGGAAATCGATGGGATTGATATGACATTGAAGGTCGTATATGACTTGAAACCTACTAGGTGTGAGGGTTGCGGATCCCTCATCCATTCTTTCGCTCTGTGCCCTACAAATCCTGCTCCTAAACCGTCCATTCCTCAGAAACTGGTTTTTCGAGGCAGAAGTAAAAGTAGGGCTCCTGCTTCTAGAGCCACTAGTTCAAATCGGGTGAAGGATGTGTTACCCCCTCCCACTGCCCATCTCAATCCCACTCCTCCTAGCTCAGAACCTCCTGATATTCAGCTTCCTGCTGAATCTGTCGCAGATAAGAACATTACTATCCCTAACCTCAATCTTCCTCAAGCTGATTCCTTTACGGCTGATACTCTTCCTCCCCAAAATCTCTTAATTCCACCTAAAGTTATTTTAGCCAATAGTTTTTTGGCTCTCCCTGTTGACAACAATGTCATCCCTGATGACGATCCTATTGAAGAGGAGCTCTCTTCCTCTTCGAAAACTACGGATGTTCTTCCCCCGAGGGCCAATAACCACAAACCTTCTTCCTCTACTACGAAAACTTCCTCGACCAAGTCTTCACCATCTAAAAAAGCCAAATCCAAATCGGCCAAGAAGGCCAAACCTTATAAGTAACCCATGTCCCTCCCTCCGATTGCAGCTTGGAACGTCAGAGGGTTTAATAACCCTGTCAAAGTGAAGATGTGCAAAGATCTTATTGATGTATTTAAGCTGAAGCTTCTTTGTATTTTGGAGGCCAAAATACTTCCTGCTGCTGCTGCTGACCCGTGGTTCAATTTCTCTCATTCTTTGTTTGATAATGAAAGAAGCTGTGACAATTTTCATCTTTCTTCTCCTGGCCGTATCTAGGTGAAGTGGGATGCTTCTGCTTTAGATTTTTCTCCCTCCTTTCTCTCCCCCCAGATCATTCATGGTACTGTCAATGCCGGTTGTTTACCTCCTTTCCACCTTTCTGTTATTTACGCTGCTAATAGCTTAGAGGACAGAAAGTCGCTATGGAATTCTTTATTGGATCTCTCTTCCAACATTGACTCCCCTTGGGTTGTCATGGGGGATTTTAATTGTTATAGGTTTGAGCATGAAAAGGCTGGGGGTAATACTTCTTCTAATGTTAGAGTTGGGGAGCTGAACTCTTTCATTTTCGACTCGGGTTTACAGGATCTGAAATCTGTTGGTTTGTTGTTCACTTGGTTCAACCAGAGGTTGGATGCTCCGATTCACATCAAACTCGACCGTATGCTGATTAACTCTTCCTTTCTGGACCTTTTTCCTCTGGCTTATTACAAGGTTGACTCCTTTTACAACTCGGATCATGCTCCCATCATTCTGCTGGCTTCTAATCTCAGGAAGGCTGTTTACCGGTTTATGTATAAGGAATTCTGGACTAAGTTGGACAATTTTTGGGATGAGCTTATTTTGGCTTTTGAAAGGCCGGTGTGTGCTAGTCCAATTGCTTCCTTCTATGATAGTCTTAAATCTCTCAAGCTTGCCATCAAAAATAAGAATTGGTGTTCCTCCAATTTCTTATCTACTCGCATCCTTGAACTTAAGAATCTGCAAGCCCAGTGTTTAAGTAATATTCAAGGTGATCCTCTTAACCCTGATTTGAACCTCTTGCTCAAGAACACTAATGATCATCTTGCTTCTGCTCAAGATGCTTGGTACACCTAGATTAATCAAAGGGCTAAGGCTTATTGGCTTTCTCAAGGGGAGGATGACCTTGGTTTCCTGTATGCCAAGATAAGAGCTAGAAATAATAGAAATTTGATTAAGGAGTTGGCCACTCCTTCTGGACTTCTTACCACCCATTCTGAGGTTGCTTTGGCTTTGATAGCTCATTTTAAAACTCTTTTTAATGCCCCCACTCCTCCTCTTGAGAATACTTTTAACATTCCTATTGGGAAGACTATCCCTGATCATGCTATTGCTGGTTTGATTTCTCTGGTGACCAATGAAGAGATCAAGAAGGTGGTGTTTGAGGGAGTTGCCTCCTCGGCCCCGGGTCCAGATGGTTACTCTTTTGCCTTTTATCAACAGACTTGGCTCATCTCTGGTTTCAAATTATGCTCTGCTGTCAAGTATTACTTCTCCACTGGGGTTATGCCCAGAGGGGCCAAGTCCACTATTATCACTCTCATCCCTAAGGGTACTCACTCCAACTCTATCTCTGATTTTCATCCAATTTCTTTATGTAACGTTTTTTACAAGATTATTGCAAAGATTATTGCTAATAGGATGAAATCTATCTTACCCCTAATCATTCATGAGAGTCAATCCGGTTTTATTGCTAAGAGATGTTCTTCTGATAACATCATTTTGGCCTCCGAGATTCTTAGAGAATTTAAAAATCAAAATAATCATTTCTGTGCTAAGCTGGATGTTAAAAAGGCCTTCGACTCTGTTTCCTGCTCCTTCCTCCTGAACAGACTTCATCAAAAAGGATTTCCTGATGTGTTTATTAATTGGATTAAAGGGTGCATTTCTGAGGTGTTCTTCTCTATTTCTCTTAATGGCTCTTTGGAAGGGTATTTCAACTCTTCTTTTGGTTTAAGGCAGGGGTGTCCTCTGTCCCCTCTTCTTTTCTGTATTGTCATGGACGCCCTATCTTCTTGCCTCGAGTACAATCAGCTTTTCCCTTTTCAAGGGATTACCAATCATAACTATAGCATTAATCATCTGATGTATGCAGATGATCTCTTGGTTTTTGGTACTGCTACTAGGGAGAATACTGCTGCCCTTAAAGATATATTACATTACTTCTCTCAGGCTTCTGGACTTCATATTAACCCGGACAAGAGCACTGTTATGTTTCCCTGTAACTTCAATCCTACCCGTGCCTTGGAGTTAGCTGCTGTGTTGGGTATCTCTCGGGTGGAGGAGTGTATTACTTATTTGGGGCTACCTATCTCTACTGGCAGACTTAAGCTTGTTCACTTTCAACCTCTCATGAGTAAAATTGCTGTTCTTTTAGATGGTTGGAAGGTTAAATTTTTATCTTTTGCTGGTAGAGTACAATTTTTAAAGTTTACCATTGCCAATACTATTGCTTACTGGATTCGTGGGGCTATCATACCTAAAGCCTGTTGCAAATTTATTAGTAAAATTTCTGCCAAGTTTCTTTTCTTTGGGGGCTTTAAGGAGAAGAAATTGCATCTGATTTCTTGGAATTCTGTGGCTAGGCCTAAGTGCAAGGGTGGTTTGGGCTTACCTACTTTTGAGTCTCTTTATCATAATCTGGCTTGCTCCTTTATTCTTAGGATGTACAATTGTGATAACTTATTGGGATCTTGGTATAGGGAAAAATTTGGTTCCCTCTGGAAAACTCCCCCTGTTAATGCTTCTAAGTTCTGGAAACTCTTTTGTAACAAAGCTGCTATGATTAGAGATTCTGTTTCCTTAGTGGTTAACTGTAATAGTAATCTCTCCTTTTTTTGGGACCCTTGGCGTAACAAGAAAGCCTTGTCTGATTTGGCTTGCCCTCAAAGTTTTTCTCTTTTGAAGATTAAGGACGTCCTATTTAACAATTCATGGAATTTACCGGTTGATTTACCTGATAGCATTAAGAATAATATTCTGAGGATTGGGATTTCTGATAATCCTCAGAGTATTATCTGGGACGGTGTTACCTCTCCTTCCTCTAAGAAATTTACTATTCAGTTTTTTTCTGATTTAGAGGATGTAAACTGGAGCAAATTTATTTGGCACAAAGGTTTTGCTTTGAGATATGCTTCTTATGCTTGGATGGCTGTGCAAAGGAAACTTAAGACTGCTGATATTCTTTTGGTTAGGGGGATTCCGGGTTCTCTAGCTTGCTCCTTTTGTGTTACTGACCGTGAATGTCACTCACACTTGTTCTTTGAATGTGATTTTACATTCCGGATTATTACTGAGTTGTTTCCTGCACTTTTGAACTTTTACTTAAGGCCTAATCAGATGCAAGTCTATGAATTTTTGGGCAATACCAGGAACTATAACAGAACTCATCTCAATTTTTGCTTCCTTTCTATTTCAGTTATGATTTATTGGATTTGGAGGGAGCGTAACTGCAGGAGGTTCTCCAACTTGAGTAGAAGTCATTTTGAATTAAAAGCTTTGATCATTCTGGCGATTAAAGCCAAAGTTAGTAAGTGGAAGCATTATGAAAATCTCAAGGAAATTTTCATGGAAATTCTGGACTGATGTTTGGGGCTTTTCTGTGCTGGTGGCAGCTTTTGGATTTGAATTTTGCTGGTCCACTGGTTGTCCCAGGTTTTGGTTGGCTAACAGAGCGTTTCTCTGTTCTGGTTGTGATGCTTCTGAAATGGATAAATTCTTTGAAATTTCTGAAAAAACTATAAGGTGGAGACTTTGGCATTCTCGGTTCTGTCCCTATGTCACTTCGTCCCTCGGGTATGATACAAGGCTGTGCCTGGACGATGATGAAGCTCCCTCTGTATCTCCCTTGGATGGTCTTTGGGCTACCAGGGAAATGTCCCTCGATTCTCTGCATCTCTCTGAGTCCAGGAACAAGGCCTCGGGAGCGGTTTTTATGTTCTGCTTTCTGCAGGTGTTCTTCTCTGCTGGATTTTGCTCGGGTCATGTTTTTAGCAGCTGGGAATTCGGTTTAGTTCGTGCTCCTGCTCTCCGGGATGTGGACTGCTGCTATTTTGATCCTGATGCTGATTAATTTTTATGTTTTGGTCCTTTGCTTACTGCCTCTTGTTCTTTTTGGAGCTCTTTTTGGGTTTTTGATTGTAATTGGGTGGTATAGTTGGGGTTTATTCTCTGTTCCCACATAAGTTTTTGTTTTTTTTTTTGCTTATGTTGGGGTGCTTTTACTTGTAATTTTTACTTACCTGTAATTCCTTTTCATTTAGTGAAATATATGGGCTTAGGCCCCTAATTTTCCCAAAAAAAAAAAAAACAGTGACTATCCATCATATTGAAGATTGATTCTTAGATGATTTCTGAACATCCATTGTGAGACCTTTTATAAACTGCCATATGCAGTATGATACTAAAATGTTTGTGTGACTGTAAACAAAGTTTCATGAAAAATTCTACTAATATTGTTACAGTTAAAAAATTATAATACCATTGTCAAGTTTTTAATCAGTATTAGTTGTTATTTTTGTAAGGGTATATCATTATTTTTATTTTTTTAAATCTTGAATTTATTATCCGTTGTCATCAAAATATCAATCTATATGGAGTATTGTGCAAATACCTTAGTAAAATTATTATTCTTTAAGGTTTTATTCTCAAACTTTTTGCATGAAAAATCCATTTCCAGTTGGAGTACTGTACAAATAGTTATTTCAAGCTATATTATCATTTTGATAAGGAGGGGTGGGATGAGAGATGCTTGCATTATTCTAAGCGAAGAGGTTTTTTTTTTACTTTAATTGGTTAAGAATAATTTAAATCATTTGATAACTTTTCTAAAAACATTGAGTAGGAGGTTTTACATTATATAATTTTAAAATTAAATTCAATGAAACTAGGATCATATCATATCATTGCTATTTGCCTTTAAATTTGGATATAGGATGTGTTACAATTTGAATGTTTGTATTTCAACTGAGCACATCATATGTATCATTAATTTTTAATTCACATTGTATCATTATTCTTAAATTTGAATAAAAATATTTTAATTAATATTTCACTTTCACATCATTTAATCAAGGTAATAACATAGAGGTATAAAAAAAGATGGTCAACCATACAAGAAGATAGTGGAATATGAACCAGCATACTAGTTCTTCCTTCACTTAAATAAAACTTAGATGATCTTTGTCGGAGAAACTTAAGCATGAAGCTTCTTCCTAACATTCAAGAGGTCATCTCTGAGATTTTAAAAGAAGACAGTAGAAGAAATGTAATGTTAGGGGTACCCAAAAGTTTTCAAGTTCTGGACAAAACTTACCAATTCAACTATTAGGGTGTATACACAAGAAGAAGAATAGACTTTGCTGTGAAAAAAACACCAAAGTCTCAATTAACCCTTTGAACCACTAGATATGTTGTGAGCGTAGCTAATGCTATTAAAAAAGGTAACCCTTTAAACACTCTCACGGGTACACCTTTAGTAGCAAGATCCTTAATTGCTGACTCTGGTGCTTTTGATCACATGATTGGTGATGCTATAATTTTTCATGAGTATAAACCATGCTCTGGAAACCTAACTACTTTAATTGTAGATGGTTTATACTAATGTGGGTATTGGCCCTTCCATACTTTCAAAGAACATTAAAAATGTGTTTCATTTCAAAATTAGATCTTAACCCACTTTCCGTCAATAAATTAAAAATGATCTTAATTGTGTTACTAACTCTCTCCTAAATATATGTGGATTACATGTGTTAGTTTTGGGGAAATGGTTTGATAATGCTAAGATGTTTTTGGTTCTAACTCCTAAGAAAATGAAAACCTGAGTGACAATCATGGAAAAAGGCATAGTTTCATCTTGTAACATGAATGAAAAGAATGTTATCATATTATGGTACTATTGTTTAGGTCATCAAAATTTCTTGTATCTTCAAAAGATTTTTTTCCAACCTTATTAAAAAAAATTCTAGATTTTATTGATATAAAATTTATCAGCCATCCAAATGCCCAACTTATTTGCAACTCTTTTTTCCTAATCATCCAAAAAAACTAACTCATCATTTATCCGAATGCTCTTTCTTCAAAGATCTTGGGTATAAAAACCTCCGAAAAGAACTATCAAGGAGAATGTTTACACGTTCATGACAGATCTCATAAGAGAGGAAATGATTTAAAAAAAGGGAAGTAAAAGTGTATAAGCAAATTGGCTTCTAAGAAAGATTATTAGAATTTTAAATGTTAACAATGTAATAAAAACGATTACATCAGAAAGTTTTGTCCTGAAAATGTGTCAAAATAAAAATCTCAATCCCAAGCAGATGTAATAATTGTTGGAGAGAATTATGATAGTGTTGATGTTCTTACAATTAGAAATCATTAGAGTTCTAAGGAATGAGTTTTTTATTCAGGTTGCATTCATCACACGAGTCTTATTAGGGAGTGGTTCACTAATTGTCAAAGTCTAAACGGAGAGAAAGTCTTACTTGGAATTAACAAAGTTTGTGTGATGTAGGACTAAATGCATTTTAAATGGATGAAATAAGAATATTGCACGATTCATTGTTTAGAACAATAAAGATGAAACCATTAGCGGTTAAAATGACGAAATAAAACAAGAGAAGGGTGCCTACGCTTAGGCTAAGCCACTAATTGCTAAACACTGGGAAAATTAAAATAATTTAGAAACTCAACAACATGCTAAGTAAGTAGGCTTCAACAACATCCCTAATCTAACAATAAGATTAGAAGCAAATAAAGTGCACTCAATCCCAACGTTTACTAAGCTCGGCAGAGTTTGATGAGCAAGATCTTCATGAATTTATCAAATCATAAGAACAAGTTAGACAATGAAAATACGAGAAAAGGGAGACTGGTAAACCCTTATCACAGTTGAGATTCAATCCTCCACTGACCGGCGCCAAGTTGTTCTTCAATGGCCTCGACAAGGGTGTCCAGAATGTGCTCTACGTACTCTTCGACGTTGTTGTCGATGCGAGGGTTGACGTCGAAGAAGGTCGAGTGAAGGATGCAAACAAACCCTTGTCGTCATAGGCGAGACGGTAATCAAGATCCGGATCGGCCATGCATGGCCTTTGGAGGATGAGATGTTGAAAACGATCGTAGATGCTTCCCTTGATTACTCTTCTTGAGATGGAGGAGATAATCTTGAGAAATCAAGAGGGGGAAGGTATTAAAGGTGACCGGCCAATGATGAGGGCAAGGGTAAGAGATTTGGTTCAGATTTTGGGAGAGAAGATGGAGGGAATTCTAATTCAACACTTCCTAATTATCCTCTTAATTGAGAATAGTTAAAGGAAGAGAGAAAGGGAAAAAGGGGGGCGGCGGCAAGGGAAAGGGAGAGAGGGTTAATTTAATTCCATTAGGAGAGACTCCCTTTTGGAAATAAATTAAATAGACGGGAGCATGGGGATTTCGGCCAAGGAGGGAGTATGAGATTTGGAATTATTTTCAAAGTAGAGAATTGGGTTTTAGGAAAGAATTCATATTCCAATCCCATAGGAGGGCCGGCGGCAATAATGGGGGGGGAGGGATTTAAGGCAAGTGTTTAAATGTTTAATGCTTGCTTAAATTTGGGAACTTAAATTAGGGAAGAGAAATTAAATCCCCTTTAATCAAATATTGATATGAGGATGAGGTTTAAAACTTTCCTAAAAATAGATTTTGTATTTTATGAAAGATTTTGAATTTCAAATTACTTGGATTTGAATTCAAAATTTATTCCTAATTTTACTCAATCTAAATTAGGAAACAAGAAAAGAAAAAGGGGGGTCGGTGGCTAGGGTGGGGGTGGCCGCCAATTTTGGTGGTGGGGTGTGGTCGGTTGGGTGAAGTGGATAGGGGTTCGGTGAGGGTGGAGGCTTGACCGTGGGTGGGGAAAGGGAAGTATGGCCGGCAGTGGTGGTGGGAGGAGGAAGGGAAAGAGATAGAAAGTAGAACCACGAACCCGACTCGTCTAGGTTGGTGGGTGATGCGCAATTCTCCCTCTCCCAGGGATCTCACTCCGATCTCTCAAGCTCTCATAAGAACTCAAACAAAGAGAAGAATTTTTCTTAAAAAATTATTCATTACTTAGAAAAGGAACATTAGGCTTATGAATAGTCACGTACAAAAGACTCAAGAAATAAAATGACGACAATGTCCCTAAGGCTTACATACAACATCCCTTAAGAAAAGGGTAAAACGAAAAAACAAATACACATAAATAATAAAAGCTACATAACATAATAAAAGAAAACAAATACATGAAATGACTAAAAAATATATAGACTCGATCGTGGCCGCAGATCAACAGCCACGCCTTTGATATACTTTCCATGCTCTGATGCCACCATCATTGTGATATTGTTAGTATTGGATCAATTACAATTAAGATGCATGATGGTCATATTAAAATTCTTAAGAATGTAAGACATGTTCCTGATTTGAAGAGAAATTTAATTTTTCTTGGGTCTTTGGATGACTCTGATTGTGTTTTCAGATCCGAGATAGGTTTGTTGAGAATTTCAAAAGAGGCACTTGTAGTTATGAAAGACTTAAAACATAATGTGCTTTGTGTTACAGGGTACTACAATGGTACGTTTTTTTATTATTATTTTTATTTTTTTAGGGTACTACAGTGGTACGTGAAACCCACGTATCAGCTAAATCAGGTCTGGATCAAACTAAATTGTGGCATCAACAATTGGGACATTTGAGTGACAGAGGTTTAGTAGAATTACAAAAATATGATTTGTTTCACAGTGATTCAATTGTAAATATTGATTTATGTGAATCATGTATAATTGATAAATCATACAGGCTCAATTTTAGATTGTCAGCGCAAAGAGTAGGAGTTCTAGATTATATTCATTTAGATTTATGGGATCCTGCTTGAGTTTCTACACACGGTGGCAATTGATATTTTCTTTATTTCGTTGATGATTATTCTAAAAGGTTTGGATTTTCTTGCTACCATTCTAGAAACATTTTCGGTATTTTCTTCCTGTGAGAGAGATAGCAGAGGGGAAATCTTTGGATTTAGGCATGTAAGAAGAAGGAGAGTTTTCTATTCTCTTCCTTTCTTGGCTCTATACAGGAAGGATAATCATTGAGATTGTCTGAGTGTCGTAAGATCTCATTCTTTGCATGCATTTTCTATAAGCATGAAGTGCAGATATATCTTTCCTTGTTTTGTATTTGGAAGAAGGATTTTGCTAAAGGGTTTTTGTTGCTCTCGAGTTCTTGTTCTTCTGGAATTGGAAGTTAGAAAAGTCTTATTAGGATTTTGAAAGTCTTGTTGCTCTAGTAATTGATCTTCTATAATTGGAAGTTGGGAAAGTTTTATTATGATTTGAAAGTGTTGCTACTTTTAGATTCTTGTTTTCCTGTTGTTGGTATTTGGGAAATTTCTGTTGCAGAAGACCTGATTAAATTTATTTCTCTGGTACCATTTTCTTCACATATTAATAAAAGGATTAAGATCGAGGTTGCCTCGTCGATGTAGAGTTCTTGAGAATTTTATTATTGTTCTTGTTTTGTTCTTTCTAATGCTTGAGATAGATAAATCATTCTTGCTATAATTTAGTTTTACTATTGTTTACATATGGTAATTGCAAATATTATTATGTTTTTTGCAAAGTTTTTTTGGAGGAAGTATGGATGTCTATCTTAATAGCTATCTTTGAATAATTATTCATATGAATTTGTATCTTTATTTTATACAATTTTAACAAAGATTGTTTGCTGAAATTATTTTTAAATTTTGTTTGAGACTATTTGTAAATTTTCTTAAAAGCTCAAGATCTAGACAGAATGTGTCCATGCTACCCATAGAGCTGTTTAATTCAATGTGCAAACATTCAAATGCGTTTACTTTTGTAGTCGAGAGAAATCTGCATCACATTTGATTAATTATCTTATTTGGCCGACTTGGCAGAGACTTTATTTTTTCCTATCTCAGTATAAAATCTGTCATTCATTTAGGTTGACTCCAATCGTTGAGGCAATTTCTTGGCATTGTAAAGGTAAGGCTGAGTACATCACTTCCCTCCTACATGTGTCGGAAGCAGCAGTCATCATAAACTCAGAACTTCTTTTTAAGAAATATTACTAAATTAGCGATTGAACTATTCCTTAATCTGCTTCATAGAATTTGTTTCTATCATTGCGGATCTTTCAACTTGCAAGCTTATAACTCAATCTGCTTGTTACACTTCATATGCTTAATTTTTACTATTAAAGCAGGACTTGGAGATAGAGTTGGAACAGTTGGTTGGTCTGTCAATGATATAAAGGAAGATATGAGATTCCTGCAGGAGACGTACTCTTATCTCTGACTCAACATTTCTTCTTCTTCTCTCTCTCTCTCTCTCTCTCTCTCTCTCTCTCTCTCTCTCTCTCTCTCTCTCCCCGTGCGTGTGTGTAGGAAACCTACAACAACAATAACAACATCAAGCCTTTATCCCACTACATGGGGTCGGCTATATGAATCGTTTTTCTCCATTGTGTCATGTTAAAAGTCAAATTCTCATTTAAATCTAATAAAGAAAGATCATTTCTAATATTTTCTAACCAAGTCTTTTTATGTTTACCTCTACTTTCTTAACATAAGTCAAATCTAATACCTCTACTTTCCTAACTAGGTCATCGGGAGGCTGCCGTTTTATGTGACCAAACCATCTAAGGTGACTCTCTCTAATCTTATCTTCCATAGGAGTTACTCCAACCTTTTCACGTATATGCTCATTTCATATCTTATCTCTAAGTGTGATGCCACTCATCCACCTGAGCTCGTCATCTCTCCAACACTTAACTTAGTATTATGCTTCTCTTTTAATGACCAACATTCGACACCATAAAGCATGTGTGTTGGAAACTTGATTGCATAAATTTTTAATAGATCATGATTCACTACAATGTAAAACCAAAGTAACTTTTTTTAGGCCATAAACTTCAAATTAACTTGCATGCCCTAGATTTGATAGGAAACCTGGAATTAGTTTTCTGCCACTAAAAATCAGCTAGGCAATAAGTTCCCTGTTAAATTGACTTGGCTTAGTCCACTTGTGTAAGATTTGATCGTTTTACCCTTCAAGTATTTTCTTATTGTTATGAACTTAGTCTATGGATGGTTTAGTTGCTCGTGAAAGAAAGTTTTTTTTTTAATAAATTTATTCATTCAATAAATTTATTCATCCAAAAGAAAAAAAAAAAAAAAAAGGAAGCGCACTTCCTGCATTAGAATGCCTTTTTTAGTGGAAGTAGACATTCCTTAAAAATGGGGAAAAGTCACATTCTTGATAGCCAGTGGTTATCTTTTCTTGATAATAATAATATGAAGAATCTGGTGCAAAATTAAAAAGTTTATACTATGAATACAGCTACAATTCTTAAAAAAAAAAATCTGTATAAAAACTTATTGTGGATTCAATTATTTATTTGGATTAATTAAAATAGGGAGACTTAGGCTTCGTTTGGGATGGCTTTCTTTTTGTTTCTTAAATCAATTTTTTAGTACAAAAATTAAAATTTTTGTATTAAAAAGCTGCTTTAAGAAGCAGAAAGAAAGCATCCCAAGGCTTCGTTTGGGACATTTTTCTTACTATTTTTTAAAGCAGTTTTTTATTACAAAAATATTTCGAAAGCTACAAAAAAAAGAATGGTCGAAAGCTGTCCCAAATGAAGCCTTATACATGTTTGTTTGGGAATTGTTTTTGTTTATCAACTTAATCAAAAATTTCATGTAGCTTGAGTTTAAACGCAGTTGCTTTTGGGGAGTTCAACATTAATTTTATATCGTTTGGTTAAACTTTTTCTTTTTGAAAATAAACTTGGCATTTTTTTTGGAACTATAAAATTACTTAATAAACAAACATGAAAGTTTTCTTCTTTCCCTTTTTCTCAAGAAAATTTTTCATGCTAAAGTGGACCATCATGTCAGTTTAAACAAACATGCCTTATAGAAAACCAAAAAATTGACCAAAAAAAAAATGGATTGCATTTATTTCATTAAGTTGGATTGGCTATAATCCTTTGGAGCTTCTTTGCAAGGGAGCAGGCGGCCTCGAGACTAAGGCTTTGCTTGGAGCGGCTTTTTTGATGCTTCTTAAAATAGCTCTCTAGTATAATTTTTTTAATTTTTTAACTAAAAATTTGCTTTAAGAAGCAGTAAGAATGCCGTCCCAAATGAGACCTAAATGAAGACACCAAGTCAAGAATGGAAATGTTGAGCCTACTCTCCCTTATCGTCTGCCTCGGGGTAGCCGGATTGCAGCTATGGCATCTAAAAACTTACCTTGAAAGAGAGTAAGTGTTCTGACATGGACATGAGGGGGTATTATCGACTCAAGCTTTCAGGTGCTTATCATCATTTTTTTTTTCTTTTATTGTGCTTTGTATTATTTTTTTTCCACCATCGTTTTTGCTGCTTGTAACTTCGAGCTTATATACATCCACTGTCACAAGCAATATATGATATTTGAACAGTAGATGAAGAAGAATACTGATTTGTGTAGATAGACCAAGATGAAGTTAAGAGTTTGTTTGGGATAACGTTCTGGCTGCTTTGTTTTTCAGACAAAATATAGTTTCATTTGGGTTTTGCTTTCTTAATATTTTCTTTTTCTGCTTTCTCATTATTTTTCAGAAATTTCTGTGGTGAAAAGTTGTTTACTGCAATCATATTGACAAATTTGCTTTTTTTATAGCGACTTCACAATCAATTTTATAAACCGTTGCAGCTGTCCCAAACATGAAAATGCTAATCAGTCGGAGACTCAAATTCTAGGATGTTTAGAGACTGGAGTGTTTGGAGATCATGCAAATCCTAAGAATATTAATATGTCATGAAGAATTTATATTTCTAACGGGCATAAATGTGAAAAGGTTGGTGTAACTCAAATGGCGGATAAGATTAGAGAGAATGGCCTTATGATGTTTTGGTCAAATAAAATGTCTGTATTTTGATGATCCGATTAGGAGAGCAGATGTATTGAATTTAACCTATGTTGAATATCTTCTTTATTTCTTTGGCTAAAAAAAAGTTATCTACTACACCTTTTGCTTCCTTTTTGGTAAATATATATATAGTGCAAAACTTACCTCATATTTATTTTATTGAGACATTATTTTAATAATTAAATAATATTTCATCTTTTTCCACTCTTCATGATAAGGTTTTAATTCATTTTATGTTATCTAATCTATTTATAAAATGAGTCAAAAAAAATATTTTATTTATTTATTTGTGTGATATTAAACTGTGATTGGTGGACTCGAGACAAATTTGAAATGGACCTCCAATTATTTCCCATTTGAAAAGCTATTAATACGATATAAGCTCACGTAGTTTTCAGCTTCATCATATCTATATGTTTGACTTAAAAGATTTAAAATAATATTTTAAGAAAATAGAAGAACTTTTATATATTGGTCTATATAAAATGAAAAATTATGAAGGAATTGAAATACAATAAATAAATAATATATAGTTATTTTGATTTATTTATATTCTGAAATGATAATTTGGAGATATTTATTATCTTAGCTTGAAATGATGATTTCTCAAAAAAATTGAAAAATAAAATATAATAGTTAATTATTTATAGAATGTTGATGTGGAAGTCCAAAAAGAATTAAAAGACATAGAGCTTAATACGATTAAAGTAGTTTTCATTAGTTAGAGTGTAATAATGTGTTGATGTGAATGGTTTTCATTAAAAAAAAAGAAATTCAATAAATATTTATAATAGTGAGGGGGAATATAGTTTTGATGTGTTGATGTGAATGGTTTTGCTAGTAGTTGAGATGGCTCCTCATCTTGGAGAAGGGGTGGGATTGAACAACTTGAGTTGAAAATTGATTAGAGATCATTAGGGTAGTCTCTTTCGTAGGAGAAATCATTACTTGTGGTTACGGGTGTCAATTTTTGACTCGATCCGAAATCTGACCTGAAAAAATCCGGGTTCGAATCGACCCGTTTGTGAAATGGTTGGGTTCGGGTTCAACAAACTGACTTGTTTAAAAAAACGGGTCGAGTTCGGGTTTACCCGGCAACCTGAAAACCCTCTACCCGCTTTTGCTGCCCGGTCGAACCTGAATTCGCGTGCTATCTGTGTGGTGCCGCCCGAACTTCGAAGCGTCGACTGTCGAGTCACGTCCTGAAGCGGCAAAGCGTCAAGTCGCTCGTCGCGCGCGTGCGTCCTTAACCCGAAGCGCTGGCTGCATCGCTGGCTCGCTGCGTTGCGTGCTGCCATTGCCGCCTGTCGCTGCTCCCTCTGCTCCACCGCTGCTTCGTCGGGAGTATTTCAAAAATCTAGGCCGGGTTGTGTCAACCTAGCAACCCGCGTGGGTCGGGTCCGGGTTGAAAAAGACAACTTGTTTACAAAAACGAGTCGGGTTTGGGTTGACCCGTTTAAAGCCTGGTCAATTCGAGTTCGACCAGAACCCGACCCGCTGACCCGAATTGATACCCCTACTTGTGGTCATCGGACCGTCAGGAGGTCAATCAAGATACGTCATATCACCCGATACACAGCGGTACATCAATAATGACACAAAATAAATTGATGACGTAGAGCATCCTGATTGGCCTTCAGATGACACGTGGTGACCACACTTAATATTTTCGCCTTTTTTAGAGGGAGAACCTAAGTTAGTGGAAAACTCAATTTTAGGTATGAGTATACCAGCCTATCTAGAACCAAATTTTCTCTCAAAAACCCAATCAAGAATCAAGAAATGGCAAGAAAATTGGAGTGATCCTAACCAACACTTGCCTGACTTGTTTTAGATCCCCTCTGCCTCCTAAGATGATTGAAAAGCTGTGGCCGGAAAATGTATGTGCACATGAGGCAATAATGAAGCAAGTGGTACTATAAAGGTAAGGGTAAAGTGCAATACCAAACACTTTCATGTGAGCTTCTGCTGCTTTCCTTGACAGTTTCAAGGCACAAGTTTGCTTTCTTTTTACTTTTGAGGGTCATAGCTCAATATATTAAGATATAAGACCAGAACGCACAAGACATTCTCTAAAAAATTAGAGAATGCAGGTCACAACATGTGTGTTTCAGACAATGATAAAGTGCCTGCAAGATCTAGTGCTCATTTGTTGGGTGATGAACCTGACCAAAAGGACAATGGAGGGCCCTTCCGAGAAAGAGACATCCTAACATTAAGATAGGAATGTAAATGAATCGAGTTGAGCTCTAGTCACAACAAATTATAGCTTGACTCGTTGCTCAAAAAGTAGCTTGAGCTGAGTCGAGCCGTTGAATGAGCTCAAGCTCGGTTCATCTATTTTTTATAGGCTCAAGGTAGTCGGAATAGAAGTTGCAGGTTGCGGCGTGATCGATGCTCGTCTGTGAGGAGAATGATTGAATGGTAGAATCAAAATAATAATGAGAGCTTGTTAGCAAGTCTAGTTTGAGTTAGAGCTCGATAAACTCAACTATGCGAGCTTGTTAGCAAGTCTAATTTGAGCCATCCCACAGGCCAACTCGGCTTATTTACACTCTACCAACAAAGAGCTAAGCAGATGCATGGAAATCAATATCACTAAAGGAGGCTGTGCGCATTATTAGAATGGTGATTAAAATGGAACTCTACCTGCTGTGATTCTTGTTCTTCAGATCTTATACTATTTTTTGTCTTAGTCCTCTCGTGGTTAAGAGCATCTCCAATCAAAAAACTCATTTTCTACTCCAAAATGCGGTACAACTCCAAAAATGAAGTCATTCATCTCCAATCATCTTTTTTTCTTCTTTTGCGGGCTTCCTACGAAGGTAATCATATTTGGCGTGCTTCTTCATCAAATCCTGTAGCAAATTTTTTTACGTAGGTGAACAGTCCGACGCCAATATTGCCGTCGCATTGTTCATCTACGGGAATTTGGCGTGCGATTTGGAGTTCGAATTGAACAAACGGGAGACGACATATGATGGTATGAAGTTCAGTTGGAGATGATCTAAGTGAGGCCAATTTTAATTCAATCACTGCAATATCTCTGATTTTTCATTATATTTAGTCAATGGTGCAATGAAATCATCACTGGGAAAGTTGTCTGAATGCCTGCAGCTGAAATATAAAGTTTAATGACCTGTAGACTTCATCACTTTTTTTGCTTTTGGTGTTGAATGGAATAAAGCTTCTTAATATACAAAGCCTAAACCATCATTAGTGGTTATCTTTCTTTTATTAAATTCTTTTGTTGAAGATCATTGGAGGAGATCGATAGCAGCTCTTTGCTTAGATTATTATAAGATCAGCAGTGGAAGGACTGATCAGCTGGGCAATGGATGGCAACTGTAAGCATATGGCCTCCTCTCATTTATTTATTCTGATTTGATTTCCAGTATTTAATACTGCAATTTTTATCTCTGAGCATGGCACCAGATGTGAAGAAGATTATAATATATATACACAGAGAGAGAGAGAGAGAGAGAGAGAGAGAGAGATAGAGAGAGCAAAGTCAAATAGACTGAAAGCAACTAGCTGAAGGCCACTATTAGGTGAGAACCAGTTGTCTGCAGTTCTACAGGCTTTTACCATTCAAAAGGCTCATCCTCATGAAAAATTATTAGGTGCGGAGTGCAGACGGGGTGAGAACCATCTGCACATATACAGAGTACCGAGCGGTACCCAGCGGTACCGAGTGGTACCGAACGGTACCGAACACTGTTTTATACTAGTGTGCAGACGGTTCTCCCGTCTGCACTCCGCACCTAATAATTTCTCCTCATACAAAAATAATTAGGCGCTCATTGGGGTGAATTATTACGTCCATTGGACGTCCAGACATCCAATTCGGACACGCTATGTCAATCAAATACATCGGGATCCGGTGCATTTTGATGACGTGGCGCGTCTGGATTGGTGTCCGAACGAATCCGGACACCGTATGTAATAATTTGCCGCTCTTTGTTTTGCTACTTAAAAACAAAATGTAGATTAAAGAAAAATGAAATATAAAAGTAATCAAATATATTTAAAATATATGAAGTTGTTTGGATGAAAATAAAATAATGCGTATAATAATAATAATAATAATTTTATTTTTGTTTGAAGTAAAATGAATGACATATAAAGCTCATATGTGGTGGTGGTGGCCGAGGGGCGACTGGTGGAAGCTGGCGGTGGATGATGGCCGGAGATTACAGCGGAGTTAGTTTGCGATGTATTTTGAAAACTAGGAAAAAAAATGTATGAGTTTTCAATTCATAAAGAAATGAACAATGGAATTAATTTGTAATTCAAGAAAATTTTGCATTGCATTACTTCTTCTAATAAAATAAACATCGAACACATCGGATGATCCGAACCTAACCCGATAATTTAATTTAAAACATTATTACTTATCAACCAATAACTTTAGATTAATTAATAAAAAAAACTAATTTTTTATTGCTTATCTAAAAATAAATTTTTTCTAGTTTATTAAACTTGAATTTAAACTTCATTATAAGTTTTATTAGTTTTTTATTAATCACTTAATGAAATTTTGTATACTATAATTTATCATAAGTAGCATATCTGTATACCCTGTGGCCTTGTAAGTGGGGCCTTAATTTCTCTTGATAATAGAGAAATTCAACATGTTTATCATTAATTATCATTTTTACTAATTGTCTTATTATAATTATAGTATCATTAAATTAATTAATTGATAAATATAAAAAGCTAAGCTTTGTCAAATTGCTTTTATGATATGATAAGCTGTCATAAGCACTTTTTTTTTTAAATGATGAGATATACAAATAAACCAAAAAAATATACAAAAATGAGAGCCCGAATAAACCCAAAAACTCCTTTCGAAAAAATGGTAGGTTAGTTTCAACCTATACATCAAATAGTAAATAAACATAATTTAGAACTAAACCCTGGAGTAAAATCTTCATTTAGTACAGTTTTCTTATTAGAGATGTCAATTCGGGTCAACGGGTCGGGTACGAGTTGAATTCAATTTGACCCGGCTTTAAACAGGTTGAATTAAAAACGGGTCGACATTAACCCGATCATGTTTTACAAATGGATCAGGATAGTCAACCCGCACCTATGCCGTGTGGGTTATCGGGTAGACCCATGCGGGTTATTTGGTGGACTTGACCCGACCCGCGAGGGAGGGACGGGGGCAGTCTTTGGCTCTTAGGCTGGACGACGACATCTCAGGTGAGTTCGGGACGACAGTAGAAATCAGGCGTCTAGTAGGCCGGAAGCGGCATCTCATGCGAGTCCGGGACGGCATCAGGCTGGCAGGCCGGCAGCTCAAGCGGGACTGTGACAGGACCCTGAGGCTCGAGCGACGCAACGGGACCCTGATGACTAAGTAATGCCATTGGCGTGACCTTGAGCGGCTGAGCAACCGATAGAGCGATTCGATCGAGCCATGCGAGATTACAAACAGGTCAATTCAGGTCGACCCGCAGGTTTCTAGGTCAACCTGAATCCAACCCGTTTCACAAACGGGTTGACCCAAACCCAAATTTTATGAATTGGGTCCGAGTTGGGTTTCAAGATATGTCAATTTTTGACACCCCTATTTCTTATTAATTTTGGGCTAGAAAACTGTTTATGTAAAAACTTTCAAAAATCACTTTATATAAAGTAGCTTTACAAAACAATAAAAAAAAAATTATCTTCAAAAGTTAGAATAAAAGATAGATAAAAGTGAGGGTAAGAGTCAAGCATTGAAGGTGAAGGTCACATGGAAGGATTGGGCTGTGGTTACTGTGCTTCTCTTGTCTTGTTATTACCACCACTGTTCCCATCTTTAATAATATGCACACCACAGATTGAAAAGTTGATTTGAATTATTCCAATATTGGTGGCAGAAAGGGGAGAATCATTCATCAATTCTGTCCTCTCTTCACTGATGGACTATCACAATCCTCTAATTGCTTTAGCTGTAAAAAAACAGACACTTTTTTTTTTTTTGTAATTTGCATGTAATTGTAACTATTGATGACATAATTTTGAAGAGAGGCTTCAAAAATTATCATAATATATTTATTACCCACGTCACCTCTTAGTTCGGTATTACCGTTCGATACTGTTTGGTACCGCTGACATGCTTGCAACTGACTTTTCTCTGGACGTAGAAATACATCCGACTTTGACACAGAATAATTTCTCCTTAGCTGATAGCCAAAGCTCTTACATCTCTTTTTTTTATGACGAGGAAGTACTATCCTTAAGCCAGTGAAAATCTCAGTCGACCTAGCATGCAACCCAGACCAATTTATATGGACCCACACTTAAGGCTTTCACTGTTTACCATGAGATTCGAATCAGGGATCTGGACTTTGCCCAGTCAGCTCTTCACCACCCGAACAAGCAGCGGTGGGTCTTACATCTCTTTTCACTTACTACTGTTCTGCAATAGTTACTATGATGATTGAGAGTGAGGAATGAGGACATGAACTGACATTAACACATGGGTGGTGGATCATTGGGTAGGTCTTGTGGGGTTAAGTTTGGCAAATAAAATATTTTAATTAAATCATAAATATATTTGGAGTAAAGCATCTTTATTTTTTTTAATATACACATCAAATTCTTTCTTAATTTATGATATGATGTTTGGTGTGCCCCACCAACATTCAATGATAGAAATTTAAACTTCTTTTTTTCTTGTTTTTGTGGAGGCACCTTCACATGCATGCTGGACTGAGATGCCTTTATATTTATCATCATAATTTTTTATTTGGAGTTATTATTATTAAAATATATCATATCTAATAGAGATATATAATTGAGTCAAGTCGATTCGGGAGTTGTAGGGGCTGAATCAGGCTTAATTTTCATGGAGGCGCAAACTTATAAGTAAAAGTGTAGAATTTGGCTCGACTTCTATTTGTTCATATCCTTGATTGGTGTACGCTTTGCAGATATGTCGGGGGTCAAAGGGGTAGCGCCGCCTGGCGGGGTTCAACCTTTGTATTTTTTGGAGGATATTTTTGGATATGTTGGGAAATAAATTTTGGTTGTAAGGATATTTTTGAATTCTCTTTACTATTTATTTTTATATTTTGCTCATCGTTCTCTAACAGTGACACCTTTATAAAATGTGTTTAAATATGTCAGGGGCAATTGCCTAAAAACCATAGAATTTTAGAACATTTAGGGGGGGAGTCTAGAATTAAGGAGTAATATAATGGTTTAAGAATTAAGATATTTAAAATATTTAGAAGTCATATCTCATTTTCTTTGTTAAGTGGCTCTTTATTAATTATCTTCTATTTAAAGTTATTAATTTCACAATAACAAATAACATGATGAATTTTTTAATTTAAAATTTTTATTAATTTCACACTAACAAATAGGCTGATACAAATTTAAATTTAAATATTTTGAAATTTATGAGCATTATTTTAATTTTTTAAAATCAAAATGCATGAGCTTAATTACATGATCAGCAAAACATGATTGGAACATATTGGTCTAACTTTAAAAGGTGTGCAGTTAAAATGTTAAGGTGGGAGAAGTGGGATGACAATCATAAAGTCAAGTGACAAGTACTCAATGCTGGCATTGATGATGATGATGATGACAAATGGTATTGGATAGAAAGTCCATGTAAATTGGGCTATCAACTACCATTTTATTTATTTTTTAGTATCATCTTTTGGATTATAAGGAAAATTAGCATATGTTTGAATGATGATGTTATGTATTATAATAATAATATGATGAATCCAACTTTTAGTCAAAATTCTATGGAGTTGCAAATTTAGATATTGTAATGCTTTGAATGTGCTATATGGCTTTAACAAAAGTTAAAATGTTGCTTGATTGTTTGGTTTATTTTGGATTATTTGAATTTTTTTTCAGTATGTATGCTCATATATCAGTTGAATCCAGCCCACGAAGAAAATTAAGTCAAGCAGGAAAACTGCTCACCATCAGTTGATAGATTCAATTAAAGTTAGTAGGCAACATCATATGGATTCAACTCATATTAATGAATCAATATAAATTTATTGAATACTTTTCAGGTAATATGCATCTTGTATTTTATAACAAGTAATGGATATTTATATTTTAAGTAAAGTTTAAATATAACATTCTTTGTAGCATTGTACATTAACCTAAGTTAATAGAGGGTCAGAGAGAGAGAGAGAGCTAGCGCTTTAGACATCAATTCATTTGTACTTAAATGTTATACATTTTGCAATCTAATCAAATCTTAGAGTGTTTCGCTATAGATTTTCTTTCTCTTTATTGTTTATTTATTCTTTTTAATAACCTCATAGTATTTTCTTTAGATAAATTTATATATAACATCATAAGCAAATTTCTGAGATAAATTGCTATAATTTGGCCTTATTATGTTCTTAGTTGGTTTCCGTTCTACAACTCTTTTTGGATGGTGGTCACCCTATCTAGGTAATTGGCGGGGAATTATTCCAACAGTGGTCTCTACTTCTATTTACTCATTATGATTGCAACTTATTTATTTTACATGTGGAGATTTGTTGCTATTATTTGGATACCTCTTTTATACTATTTTAAAATTCTTTTTTTTTAAATCATAGCTTTTGTGGTAATTTTGTTTCCTTAATTTTTGTTTGGCTATTTTTATAATATTCGCATCCTTTCTCACGTAGCTATCACTGTAGCTGTCGTTTTTGTTGGATTTGGCCAAGGATAAATAGTCGGCATATTAGTATTTTGATCACATGAATGTGCTCCCGCTCATTTTTGATTGGTCTTAGCTGGCCTTCTCTCTGTCTCTAACTACTTCATCCTCTTATGAGACATCTGTATTATTTCACTAATCTTGCTTGACTTTTTGGATAATTTTTGCTTGACTTTTCAGATCTTTTTTTTAAGATGCTGAATAGACACACAACTTTCTATAATTTAGAATCTAGATTTTTTGTTTCTTTAATTCCTTTCTTATCACACATAATTGTCTTACCTTTACTTTAGGTTTCAATTTTTCCCACCCCAAAAGAAAATGACAATCATGTGGAGCTAATCAATTCATAGAGTAATTATAGATTTAATTAAAACAAATAAACCAAATATTTAATTATTTAGGGCATCCATGCTGACCTCTTATTCATCTTGAGGTGACACAAAGCAAATATATTAATTTAGGGCTTTCAATCTTACAAGATGATTCTCATGCATGCAATTAAGATTTAAATAACTTTTTAAACATGGGGGATATCCATTTGGGATTGGTCATATGATGCAAGCTTGACCTATTTCAATCTTTAATTATCTATTTAATCCAAAATTAAGGGTGTAAGTTATCATTATTAATATTGTTGAATTCAATTTGGCTTTCTTTATTAGGCTTAATTAATAGATTAATTAGATATGTGATTATGTATTTATTTATTTTTTTTCTTGTGTTTGGTGATTGTCCCTCTTGATTGATAGAGAAATAAATTTTTTATTTAGGTGTCCTATCACTCCAATAAAAAAATAAAAAATTTAAAATAATCATTCATGCACATTAATTAGGGGAACAAGAGATTTCATGTAAGAAAAAAAAAATTAGTGACTTGGCACCAACTCATTTACCATTAATTAATTGAATGGATTTCATGCCCAAACAAAAAGCATCTTAATTTGTAGAATATATTACTAAAGCAATTATAATCTCTAAGGCAAAAATAATTTAAATAAAATTAAAATGATATTTTACTAAATAAGTTAGGTTTGCCAAATATATGTTATTGCATCCTATTTCTTATTATATCTTAATAAAAATATCTTAAATTAAAATATATGAATAATAATAAATCACATATATATATGCTGAAGCAGGGGAGTCAAAATGAGTTAACAGGTTGAGTTTGATTCAGATCTGAATGCATTTGACTTGAACCTAACATGTTTAATAACGGGTTAAATGATATACCCAAATCCACTCACTGATAATTTGGATCACCTGAATCCGACATGAAAATCTATTTTAATTAACAAAAAATATATATTACCTCTGATCTGAATGCAATCATCTTGACATAAACTAAGGTCTTATGTGGGGCCCATACCTAAGAAAATGTAACATTAATATGCCAGCTATTAATCCTGGCAAATGTGATGGGGCCCACTCAGCAGTCATGAGAGCTTGTGATCTGGCTGACATATATATATATATATATATATCAAAAATTAAATTTAGTCGGAATATTAATTTACTAATTAAAAAATGAAATTTTTGTCAGATTTATTTTAAAAGTATGTTAAATTATATTTAATTTCAAGTAATTTAGAAATTAAAAAAATATTCTAAGAAAATTTTATTTGGAATATTCTTATTCAATATAAATATATATTATTTAAATGAAATTTAATTGGTCATAGGATGCATTTATATTTGTCCAGTACTTTGATACTTGTAGTATATATATATGATAAGTATTTTTTTTTTAAATAAAAAATAAATAAGCATGGGAGTTAGAGTTGAATAGGATTAATAATTTGATTTATAAAATAATTATATTAGAGAGTACTACATATGAGATATATTTTATGTGGGTAGGTTGCTGGCTTGATGGTTATTAAAAGATATAATATTTTTTTTATTAGGGTTCACTATTAAAAAGAAAAGGGAATTTACATCCATAGTACTTAAATTTATCCTCTATGTATATTTTAGATCCAAAATTTTATTATTTACAAAATACAATATGTTCTAAGAGAATTTGAAATCTTCGAGCTAAAAAGAAAGTCATGATGAACCTTACTTGATAGAAGAGAGCAAGGAAGATCTGGCTATAAAGATATTTTGGCCACCCTCCCCTTGTTTTCTTGTTGAGACGAAGCTTCCTCCACCGCCGTGATAGAGCATCAAGATTTTGATGGGAACGACATTAATTGAATCGGTGGAGAGCGAGAGTGGTTGAATGAACGAAAACATGCAAATGAGCATGTCAAGGTGGTGATTGGACCAATGGCGTGCAAAACACAACGATGAAGAAGTTGCAATGAGATATTGTGATAGTATCGACATAATGATGACGTGCAAAACTTTGATGGTGGTAAGTAATATTTTTATTGTTATGAAAAAAATTTTAGGTGTAGTGCCACTAAGTAATAAATTTTAAATGTTAAATATTTTATAAATTAATAAATATAATTGTTATGTATATAAATCTCCTAAGCAACAAACATTACCCCATTTTTTGCATAGTTTCTCATAGCAAAGAAAGGGTGAAAATGAAAAAAAAAAAATCTTTTAAAAAAAGGAAAAAAGGCATTTTAGCTAAAGCAAAAAAAGCTATGATTATTTTCCAATAAATAAACAAAAGGAAATGCTATAATTTACCTTTATATGAGGTGATCATTCTAAAGTTCCTTTTTTTGTATCATGCCTTCCTTTTGCTTTGTTTGCTTTCATGTGGATTGAAATTTGATTATCTATAGAAGGCATTATATTCATAAAAAATAGTACTATTTATAATAAAAAATCTTGAATCAAATTAATTTAATTATTTTTTGTTAATTTAATTTAATTTAGTTTTATAATTCTTTTATTTGATTGAGAAAAAGGTAAGCTAGAAAAATTTAAATTTTTTTTATTGATGATAAATCTTGATTTTATTGAAAACCAAAGCACCTAAAATATATCATCATTTGATTAAATTTATATTTTTTTTATGAATATTGATACATCATTTAAAATTACCTTGATGGAACATGTATATCAATAATGCATATTTGAATTAGAAAGTTTTGGAAATAAATTCAAAACTATTTGAATGTCGGAGCACTATCTGACTATCACCGACCCATCACCTAACTGTTGTTATCAGAACACAACCATCAATGGACCACCACCCAATTGTCACTACTCGGAAATTGCTCGACAGTCATCATTGGACTAGCATAGCTTAACTATGATCAATCAATCATTATTGTCTGATTAAGGTCCTCTGACCACCATCACCGAACAATGTTTCTATAACTTCCAATTGTTGTTGAGCCTACTATTACCCGACTACAATCCTTCGACAACAATTATTGCATGACTACAATCCTCCGAACTCCGGTGCCACTCAACAACAATCTTCGGACTACCAACGCTTGACTATGGTCCCTTGATTAGCATTACCCAACTATGATCATTTGACAATCTTTGCCCGACTATGATCCTTTGACATTCGTCGCCCGATAATGATCACTCGAACACTCATCTTCGCTCGAATATGATTTCTCAACCAATATCACCTAACAACTCTCGCACTTCGCTATAGTATCTCTTACAGTTCTTCCACTCCTCTTTTATATATGTGTGCGCTACAAATCTCAATACTCCGCAACAAAGAACTTAACTCTCTACCATCACTTATATTCTAACACCCCACAAACATCAATTAGAAATTAAAATTTTGATAAATTATATTAAATAAAATCATATTTTATCAATTAAAATTGCAAACTATTTCATAGGCCAGTCATTTCACATAAATAATACAAAACTTGCTCATGCAAATTATGGATTTTTACCCAACGATACCTAGCTTGGTTGGTGTTCGATTCCCCTCGAGTGGCAGCACCTCTTAAGTGGGGCCCAATCAAATACGGGCCAGGAGGTTTCCGAGATGGGTGCATCTTCTATGTTAGTCAAGGATTAGTCACGCTGCCAAGCGTCCTTTAGGAGGTAACAGCGGATGGATATCCCGTTCCAAAAAAACAGAAATGATTTTTTTTTAAAATATTTGGCAAATAAAACTTATAAAAAAATGTTCTGAACACAGAAAATAATTGTTTAATGAATGAAAAAAGAATCATGTTCAGAGTTTTGCCACCGCAATGCTGCTTTCTTTGACTAATGGATCCCATGTGAACTTTTTGCATGTAAGCTCCATATGTTGAAATCTATATTTATTTATTTATTTTAAACTTGACTGTAAAATTTTAAATTTAATATAAATAAAACTTAATTAAAAAATAATAATAATGGTTGTCTAAACTTTGGAAGAACTGAAATTGGAAGTCATTTTTTGTAATTTTTTGGTTTGTAAAACTGTATTAAAAAAATAAATAAGCCATTTTCACTTTTATTATAAGATTAATGATATTTAATTTGGGTCAAAAGCTGTTCAAATGTGAGAAAATTAAAGGATTCTAATTTCAAAAATAACAAAAAAAATTAAAACAAATATTTATGACTAAAGTAGTAAAATACAAAATAATTAATTTTAATGATTAAATTATAATTCTGAAGGTTTTCTTCCTACTAAAACAACTATTTAAAAAGTAATTTAAGGTCTTCATATGATTGCAAACTAAAGTATTTTTTTAATTTATTACTTTTTCCCTTCAACTAAACAAAGGGGAAAAGGGAAAATGAAATTTATTGATTTTACCAAATTCATCAAAATGGCAATCTTGTAAATAATGTGCTCCACTTGAGACCTATTCAATTGAGAAAATTTATAGGAGGATATTTTAACTAAAAAATAATTAAAATAAAAGTTCAATCTATTAAATGTATTTTAAATTCAATATAACATGGGAGGTAATTAATTAGTCATATATTATAATAATTTTAAAATAAAGTTCATAAAAAATTATCATGATCAAGTTTTAATTAAGATAATATGATACAAAATTTCTCCCAATTAAATGAGATTGAATTCCACATAAATAACATTGGAGAAGGAGAGATTCTCTGGTTATGATGAAAGCTTTTAAAACGGCTAAGGTTTCATTTGGGGCAGCTTTCTTACTGCTTCTTAAAGTAGCTTTTTAGTTCAAAAAATAAAAAATTTGTACTAAAAAACGGTTTTATGAAGCAATAAGAAAGCTATTCCAAATAAAGCCTAAATTTTTTATACATGTGCATACCTAGGGTTCATTAGGTGGTCCTCCTTGAGATAATTATATGTAGATTTGTTAATGTGTGGCCTCTAGGCTCATTTCAATAAATATAGGATTACTATTTTAATCTCTTTATAATTATAGTTAACACTGTATACAATTTAGTTAGTGTGTAATTATGATTACTTCCCTAATCTAAAACCTAAACCAACTATAGGTGCACCCATTAACATCATTATCATAATAATCACTTGGTTTATTCAAATTATATATTCATGATGGACATGAAGAAATGTCATCTTTTATTTATTCCTAGTATGTACCATATAAGATATTATTACATTTTTAATAATTTAAGGTTGTGCTCACAATCATTTAATATTTTATTTTTAGAGTTTTGGATATTTGATTAACTTGAGATTCAATTGTTAATTCAAATAAAATATATTTATGGTTTGTTTGTTTGATGATATATATATATATATATATATATATATATATATGTTAAAATCTTAAATGATATTCTATATGTTATTAAATATGTAAAGCATATTTGGGATATAAGAATTTTTCGCATAAAAAGTTACGAAAAAAATGACAGAATTCTATGAAGTTGAAATAACTTTCCCTAATGATAGATATGAGTTATAAGGATCTTTTCTTCGATTAGTATATCAACATAAATTACCTTGCTCGCTACAATTAATGAGTTACAAAGAACACTTATTAGGCAAGTTATGCTTAATCAAATTTGATTAGTATATGAACATAAATCTTTTTGTAATCAAAATGGTATGAAAAGTTAGAAGGATTATCATCTTTTTTTAGGCTACTTACACAAAGATCACTTGAGCACAAATCATGACATCTTTAATCATAGCTATCTTTTAGTACCATTTCTCTCTGTCATTCACTCTCCGCAAAATTAAGTATGCATCTTATCAAAATTATTAAGCAAATAATGTCTACAATTTCACAAATTCTTATGACCATTTGATAATTAATCTAAGGCATCAAAATGTTTGCAATGAATGGCCCTAATTACAATAGAAGCTAATTGTGATTTCAAAGTACAAAATATTTCGATTTAGGCTTCGTTTGGGACGGTTTTCTTACTGCTTCTTAAAGCATCTTTTTAATACAAAAATTTTATTTTTTTAGTACTCGAAAGATGCTTTAGAAATAATTTTTTTTTTTAAATTTTTTGAATGATATAAATAAAATAAAATTGAGAATTAAAAAAAAAATAAAAATAAAATAAAATTGAGAATGATGCCCTAGAGGAGAATTGTTTCTCTCTCTCTCTTTCTCTCACACCCTCTCTCTCACATCCTCTCTCTCTATCATTGATTTAGACTTCATTTGGGATGGCTTTCTTAATGCTTCTTAAAGAGACTTTCTAGTACCAAAATGTTAACTTTTTAACTAAAAAGCCGTTTTAAGAAGCAGGAAGAGAGCCGTCCCAAACGAAGCCTTAGTCTCTTGGTTAACTTTTGGACATCTATGGTCATTTCTTTGCATATAAAATCCATCTTCTTAACTTTCCTGGCACCAAAATGTTTATAGAAAAAGAAAATAATAAAAAAAATCCATCTTTAATTTTTTTTAATTAAATTTGGCCGGCAATGGGCAAGATTAGGTCAATTACATCTGACCAAATCTCTACACAAAAGTACTAATAAATAAATAGAAATTATTGCTAAGAATAGAGTCATTAAAAATATTTTATTTTTGCCCATTGAGCTGCTTCTTGATTCTAATAATCTCGTGATGATTGGCTAGCCAAATTCCTAGGACCATAACTTGATGTTCATCATCATAAATTTTCTTAGCATGCGCTCAGTAATTAGCATAATATGTTCAATCAAATTTTTTTTATCCAACCTTAATGAATTGATTGGTCAATTTATGAAAATAGTTTTCTATTCTAATGAAAGTTTCGTTTGAGATAGTTTTCTTACTTCTTTTAATTAGTAATTTTTGTATTATAAAGCTGCTTCATAAAACAATAAGAAAGTTGTCATAAATAAAGTCGAAGTCGCATTTTACCTTAGGGCACATTTGCTTGAAACTTTTTAGATGTCAAAATTGGATGATTTTGTGGATGATTATTTTACTATGGTGAGCTAAACTTTTGATGCATTTTATTATCATTTGGAGCTTTGTTCACCTCTAAATTATTTTTTTAAAGGTAACATATTGGGTCGGAAGTTCAAAATTATTCAAATTCAAAACACGAAAGAATAAATTTAGGCATATTGGACCGAAGAAGTTAACATGAACTCTCCCTCGGAGCTATGAATCATATCTTTTCCTCAAATTCGTTGTTCTTCTTATAATCAAAATCTAATGTCTTTACTAGCGCAACATACGTAGACATTTTGTTGATTATGCAGATAATATACCATGGTGATTGTTCAGTTGATGTCAAAATCGTACATATTGTTGCAAGAAATGATGTCGATAATGAAGCGATGGAAGGTATATGTGCCAATTGATAGATGAAAAAGCCGGCCAAATGTAAGTGTAAGTGATGGTCTATTCTACATTCTAAAAAATAATATTCGGATAATATATTGAAATGTGAGAGATAACATTCATTTTTTTAAGAAATTGGTGAAAAGCTAAAGTGTATGCAATTTAGGCTTCCCTTTGGGTCCGTTTTCTTACTGATTTTTTACTATAAAACTGTTTTAAGAAGCAAAACAGTAAGAAAGCTGTTCCAAATGAAATCTTAAACTTCTAGATTATAGACGTTGATAAGAAGTTATCACATTTCTTGAATTTTGTAAACTTTTATTAGTCTTTTAATTTTTTTGAAAATGTTAGGCAGGTAAGTTTTTAAATTTGCTAACTCATCTAAATAATCATTCTCATTATATGCTTCATTTGCAAAAAAAAAAAAAGTTTCTTTGATATTATAAATTAAGTGGATTAATTATTAATTAGTACATAACTAAAAAGGTTTAAGTGAATTAACTTAAAAAATTTTCTATCATGTTGTTAAGATTGTTAATTAGAGTCATACTAAATAATTATAATTTGATACTAAAACAATTAAATTTATATAGCACAAAATTTAAGTTTTATTTGGGACAATTAATTATAATATTTTTTTAGTAAAATCTTTGGAAAGAGTTAATAAGTTATAAAAGATTCCCAATAATGAATGCAATGACACAATTTACAAAAATATATATTTAAATATTCATAAATAAGAAATGTTGTGCTGCTTATTTAGAGCGGCAATGCAAATATAAATATATTTAAGAAATTTGAGCTTAGCTTTAAGTGGTCTGTGTAGCATTAATTGGGAAATGGAAATGGCTACATAAACGGCTACAGAAATCGCTGCCACGATTTTGAACAGCAGAAACATCTCCACACAAACAGTAGGAGTAAAGACGACAAAGCTCTTCTGGCCTAATCATGTTTAAGCTAAAAGGAATGCAGCACTAGAGAGAGAGAGAGAGAGAGAGAGCGGTAAAGCTTGGCATTGACTCGAGGGAGAGAGAGTGAAAGGAGAGAGAAACAAGAAGCGAGGCGAGGGTTCAGGTAGAGAGGAACGTGACCTATTTGAAGAGATCCAGATCTAGCTACACTCTCCCACTCTCTCTCTCTCTCCTTCTTCGCTCTGCTTCTCCGCCGGAGGAGAATAGAGAGAGTAAGAATCGATGCAGAGGAATGAAGAAGGCTTGTCAGTTTAGATGGACTTTCAGTGAGCGGATGAGTAGATAGACGCAGCTGTTTAATTAAACTAGGCAGCTCTTTTTCTTTATCGTCTTCGCAGGGCTTTCTTTCTCTCTGCTCTTATAGATAAAAGCAAGAGGAACGATAAAGGAGCAACCTTTAGCTTCTCTTTTGGCCATGGATGCATACGAAGCAACCAAAATCGTTTTTTCCAGAATACAGAACTTGGATCCAGAGAACGCCGCCAAGATCATGGGACTTCTGTTAATCCAAGACCATGGAGAGAAGGAGATGATCCGCTTAGCTTTCGGTCCGGAATCTCTTCTCCAGTCCCTCGTTTTCAAAGCACACAAAGACCTCGGCCTACTAGCTCGGCCGCAGCCGCTCGCCATCCCTTCCCCTTCCTTGTGGTCGACGCCCTCAGCCGGCGATGAACTAATCGACGAGCTCCAGCTCCAAGCAGGCGAAGACATGGGGTGGGCCCAGCGCTGCTTTGCCGCTGACCCGTGGAAGCCCTGTCTCTACTTCGCGAGAGGATACTGCAAGAACGGCACTAGCTGTCGCTTTCTTCATGACGAGCCAGCTGCCGCCGTGGTTGACCGGTCGAAGAGCTTGCGGTTTATGAACTCTGGTTCGACCGCCTTTCCTTACTCGCCGACTGGGCCTTTGCCGCCGTCGCCGAAATGCATGAATATAAACTTCCTGCTTCAGCAGCAGCGGAGCGAGAGCCAAAGGTAACTCCTTTTTTATAAACAAAACCGGTTCACCGTCTTCTTCTAGATGTTAAAGCTGGCGTTTTGACCAATTTTACAGGGCGGCGGCTGCCGCCGCCGCAGCGGCAGCGCTGATGCTCGGAGGAGAAGACCCACAGAAGTTCATAGGCCGGCCGAGAATAGAAGGGAATGATTTTTCCGGCATCGTAAACCCTGTCTCAAGACAGATTTACTTAACCTTCCCGGCGGACAGCACTTTCCGGGAGGAAGACGTCTCCAACTACTTCAGGTTGGTTTTTTCATATAAAAAATCCAATCTTTCTCTTGTTGCTGCTCTATAAATCTGATCCTAGTTCGAATTCGCAGCATCTTTGGACCAGTGCAGGATGTGAGGATCCCATATCAGCAGAAGAGAATGTTTGGGTTCGTCACCTTCCTTTACCCTGAGACCGTGAAACTAATCCTCTCAAAGGGCAATCCTCACTTCGTCTGCGACGCTCGAGTTCTTGTCAAACCCTATAAAGAGAAGGGAAAAGTCCCAGACAAGTACAGGCACTCTCTCTGACGTCTCTCTTCCTCCTCTACCATTAAAGCAAGCTAATGATTTATTATTTCAACTAATCAAAACTTCTCATTTCACCTTGAGTAGGAAGCAGCACGGGGATAGGGGAGATTTTTCTGGTTGCACAACTCCAACTGGGCTGGATTCCAGAGACCCATTTGACCTTCAGCAACTCGGTTAGTTATCGCAATGAGTATAATTTAATTACCAACTTTACTCTGCCTCCTACGTTTCTGCACTTTCTCACATTGATTTCCTTGTTTGATTTAAGGGGCAAGAATGCTTTACTCGAGCGGCAACCAGGATATTCTTCTTCGTAGGAAGCTTGAAGAACAGAGAGAGCTTCAGCAAGCTATCGAGCTTCAGCACAGGCGGTTCATGGGTCTCCAGCTTCTTGATCTCAAGCGGAACAATATGACTTCAACGTTTACGATCAAAACCACTTTAGAAGATGGTAGTGATTAGTTGTTGTTTTGTTCTGTAGTGGAAGTAATTAATGAGCCAGAAGAGGAGTTAATGTGGATTCTGTTTTACTGTAAATAGATAAAAGCTCGGTGCTTGGGGTTGTTGCTGCTCGTGCAGACAAAGAGGAGGCGAGTCCCAAAGAAGATGGAGATTTCCAAGAAAGGTTATTTTTTTGTTACATTAATTCATTAATTGTTTGAATCCAAATTCTGCTGCACTAATGCTCAAAAGTTTCAGCTTTTATTTTATTTTTTTTTCTTTTTCGAGAAGGCTAATGAGTTATTTAACAGAGCGGAGCATAATCTCCCTGACAATCCATTCGCATCGCCGACAAAGTTGGCCTTGGCCGCCGCCGCCGCCGCCGGCGACTACTCTTCTTTGGTCTCAGAAGCAGACGCCGGTGGTGCGACTGCTTCCTCTTCTGCTTCCTCTTCTGCTTCCTCGTCTTCTCTGTTTGCCTCCACTTTACTGCCTGCAACTTCTACTTTGGAGAGCATGGCTTCTTTCAAATCTTGTTTTTTCCAGATGCCGAGGTTGTGACTGTATTTAGGTTTAATTAATCCTGTAAAAATATGTTCTTTTCAAAAGTTTAAAAATCTCATCTTTAGAGGATTTCTTGCTTTCAGGCTCTCCTCCGGCCCTGGAGCAGTTGGCCTCTAACGCATGGAAGCTAGTTCTTCTCCCAATCAAAGTGAGGAGCTTTCCACTAAGTTTCAAATCAGAATTTAATCGCAAATTCTTCCAGGCCATTGCTTCTGATATCTGGTTCTTCTTATTTTACTCGCAGGGAAAAAAACTGGCACATCTAGGAAAAGAGAATAGTTAGCAAGCTGTTTCCTTTATTTCTTTTCAAAGTTTTAATTTTTATAGCATTTTACTTTGGAGTGAAAAAGCCATAACAGAGAATGATGGAGGAAGGAGAAATGGAAGATAAAGATGGTGGAAAAGGATAAGAAAAACTAAAAATATCAGTGACGAAGACATTGATCAATCAATCAGAGGCTTCTCCAATGAATCATACGGCTGTGAATGCCATTAGAAGTAGATCAGTACAGCTGAATAGTGAGTACAGAAATCCACACAGAAGAAGAAACAAGACAGAGAGAGAGAGAGAGAGAAAGATTTAAGCTGAGGGCCTGAGGCTAAGAATGGATAAGATCAGAGTTGCAGAAGAACTAACGTAGAACAGCTTCTCTCCTCTCTTCCTTCTTACTCGTTTATTTAACCTTTAGTCTCTTTTTATGTTTGTATTTCCTCTGTAGGAATTGAAATCCATAAAATACTTAGAAGAAAGGAGTCATAAGAAATCAGGAAGTGGAAGAACTGCTCTTACTGTAACTAATCAAAATTTAAAGAAGAGATATAACAAATGAAGCTCTTTTATGATAAATTAGGCAATCTTATATGCCATATATCTTGTTTGTGAATTAGAATTAAAAAATAATTTATAAAATATAATACTATTTTCATTAGAACTAGTGGTTTGGTTTGACTGAAGTGGTCTTTGAAGTCTTATTTCAGGTTTTACTATAGAAAGAGAACTTTCATGCAACTGTGCTCATCGTTAGAATCTATTTTTGGTCTGAGTTTCTTAAGGTTTTTTTAAGCTTTTTACGTGAAAAAGTTGGAGTAGCTCGATTGGAAGATAAAATTAGATAGAGTCGTCTTAGAAGGTTTGGTCACATAAAACGGCGGCTTTCTGATGACCTGATTAGAAAAGCAGAGGTATTATATTCAACTTATGTTAAGAAAGGTAGAGATAGACCTAAAAAGATTTTGTTCAGAATATCAGAAATGATCTTTCTTTATTAGATTTAAATGAAAATTTTACTTTTAACATGTAGTTGACCCCACATAGTAGGATAAAGACTTGATATTGTTGTTGTTGCAAGTTTGAAACAAAGCTGAGGTTTACTTTAAGCTAATTTATTTATATGATATGATACTAATATTATAATATAATTTTATATTAAATAAAAATCTCTTTGGTTGTTTTATTAATTACAGTTTGTTCGAAGTACAAAGAATAATTTCAAGATTTTCTAAGTGAATTGAACCATATACTGTTTTGTTTCAAATAAGTTCAATAATATTTACTTTTTATGAATAAGAGGCTTTTGTAGAAAGAATAAAGGGGGTTTTATATACATACCACTTTATTTTATGTTATTTACATATTTAACAGTCAAAACATTAATATTACATGACTGTCACCCATAGAACAAATTTGAGTGCATGGAATGAAATATTAAAGTTTATAGGATTGTATGAATGATATAAATGAATTATAGGAGTGATATATTTGATATTGAAGTTGTATATGGGTGGTAGGCATATAATATTAATATTTTGGGTGTTAGATATATAAATAAATAACATAAAATAAAGTGGTATGTATGTTAATTTCCCACATAAGGTGTTAAATATTTTAGTTTTTTATGAAAAATTTGCATACGCAAATATAAAATATGAGAATATAGGAGATATTAAAATTTCTACATAAAAAATATAGGAAAAAGAAAAATCATGGGATTTGATTTAATTGAAATAAGAGTTTATTTCAATATGCTCAATCCCTAAATTGGAGAAGTCGGGATTTACAATAGTATGTGTTGTTAGCTTGTCCTCTTGCTTTAGTAGTGAAAACTTTTGTTGGGGTTGTCTTATGGGTGGGTATGGGTGGGTACTCAACATAAGGGGATAAATCAATTTGCATTTCTAATCATCGTATATCTTATATTAGTGCAATCATCATTACGTAATGTGCAACACTTAACCACGCTGTGACTACAATAAATTCTGATATGCTTCTTAAATGTTTACAATCATAGCAAAAGTGAAAGAAGCCTCAAGGTCATCAATCTGTGGCAAACTGCAATAAAAGAGCATGGAAAGTGGGTGAGTATAGGTGGGTATGGCATCCCAAAAGTCACCATGGGTGGGTGTGGGTGGGTGAAGCCCGTCCGAGCAAATCATGGGTACCCAATCAGGACTCCATGTAGGGCTTTGTTGTTTTATCAATTACTATTTTTTTTAAGTACAAAGAATAATTTCAAATTTTTCTAAGTGAATTGAACAATATACTGTTTTGTTTCAAATAAGTTTCAATCATATTTACTTTTTATGAATAAGAGGCTTTTGTAGAAAGAATAAAATATTTTAGAGTTTTATGAAAATTTTGCATACAAATGTAAAATATGAGAATATAGGAGATATTAAAATTTTTTACATTAAAAATATAGGAAAAAGAAAATTCATGGGATTTGATTTAATTGAAATAAGAGTTTATTTCAATTTGCTCATTCCCTAAATTGGAGAAGTTGTGATTTACAAGAGTGTGTTGTTGGCTTGTCCTCTTGCTAGAGTAGTGAAACTTTTGTTGGGGTTGTGAGGAGTGCAAAGCGCCCGATCATTTGTGGTTGAATGATCGCGTTGCAACTGTGGCTTTTGGGTGATGGCGGCTCGACAATGAAGGTTGAGCAATAACAATCTGATGTCAATTGTTGAGCGGCTAGGGTTTGATAGTGATGGTGGTCTAATGACTATAGTTTGATGATATCAACAATTATGGTGAATCATAGTGGTTAAACGGTGGACAAATAATTTTTAGATGATGATGGTGGGTATCAATATGATAGCGACAATTGCGTAGTGATTCAAAGATATGGTCGAACGATGGTTAGGTGGTGCATGGTCTGATGGCCATTGATCTTGTAGTGTTCTGACAACAGTCGTCCATCTTGCAATGGTCTAATGATCATCGATCGTGTAGTGGTCTGGTGAAGCTACAAAAATCTTTTTCTAAGCTCTTTTGAACCTCAAGCAAAGGCTATCCCTCATGTAGCAAGTTAGTGGTGTCAAAATAGGTTGGTGGGTTGAATTCCCCCTTAAATCGACCAAACTCGAATCGAGTCAATCCAAACCCAACATGTTTAATAAATGGATAAAAAATATCAACCCAAACTTGCCACTAGAAACACGAATGACTCGAGTTTGACTCGTTAACTCATTTTAATATTGTCGTTGTGAGGTCCCAAACCCTAAAAGTTTTTTTTTTTTTTAGGACATTTAAAGCAAACTCACACACACAACGCATACACAAAGACTCGAACCCAAGACCTCTTAGTTGGAAGCATAAGCTCTCAACCAGTAGGCCAAGATGAGCTGTTTCCAAACCCTAAAAGTTAAAAAAAATAAAAACAATGTCCCAAATGAAGCCTTAGTTGAAGAATATGACATATGCAATTCTCAAGCATTAGTAAAGCTTATTTCTATTTCATCTTTATTTTGATAATAAGCCAAAGAGAATAGAAACATGGAAAATAAAATTTAAAATTATTCTTTATTGTAGAAAATTTTAAGAGAATTCATGCTAAATGGAGCTAAGATTGAGCAAGTTTAAGATTTAGTTTGAGACGGTTTTCTTACTCCTTTAAGTTGCTTTAGAAAAAGTAAATTTTTAAAGTCGTTGTAGAAAGCAAGTTTTTAGTAAAAAAAAAAAACCTTTTTAAAAACCAAAAAAAAAAAAATAGTGAAAAAAAAACTATAGTTGCGGTCTAAAAAATGGAGCAATAAAAAAGCTAGCTCAAACATTGCCTAAGTGTATTTAATGGCTTGTTAAAATTTTGTAAACAGAATGTGAAACAGGTATATACGTGAAAAGGTTGGAGTAGCTCCAGTGGCAGATAAGATTAGAGAGAGTCGCCTTATATGATTTAGTCAGATAAGACGTCAGCCTTCTAATAGTCCGATTAAGAGAGTAGATATATTAGATTTGACTTATATCAAGAAAAAAGTAGTGATAGATCGAAAAAGACTTGGTTAGAAAATATTAGAGATGACCTTTTTTTTATTACATTTAAATGAGCGTTTGAGACTTAATAGGACATAATGAAGAAAAATGATTTATGTAGCTGACCCCATATAGCGGGATAAAGGCTTGATCTTCTAGTTGTTGTACACTGCATTATTCGGTTAATAATCAATTAAGCGTCAAAATTAGACTACTTTCTCAATGGTTCAGATAAAGAAACTTTCCTGCTATGCTTATAAGCTATTTTCTTGATCTTCCAATGATTAAGTTAAGGAAAAAAAAACTCTTTTTTTTTTTTTACAACTCTGATCTCTTTGAACAATTCTAAATTATTTTTTTACAACAACTAATTATTTATAATACATTCTGAAACTCTCTTAATCTGGTTCTTGCTGCTGGAAAATAAGATCTTTGATGGAACTAAGACTTCCTGTATGAATGCCAACAATGAAAATAGAACCCCAGCAATGATTGTAGAGGGTGCAATTTAAATGGAACATAATAATATTAAGCCCTATGGACTTCTAAGTTCGATTGCCGACACTAAAAATTGAGTTTTGCTTATAAGGGATGGCAATTTTAAAAATAATTTGCCCCTGTAAAAAATTAGTTTGCCCTCTCTTAATGAGTTTTGCTCCCATCCAGTCTCGATCCAATTCATGCAAGCCCAATCACTCGTTATTTATCATGTGCACTATTTCTCCTATCTTATTCATATTTGTCAGACTGGTGCTAAGCCCCTGCGACCTACTAAAAGTCCCCGCCACCAGTGCTTTCTTGATGCCTGCCACCAGCTTTGCCTACCCTCAAACATAAAGCTAGTTCCACCCCTACTTAGCTCCATTGATGATCTTACAAGAACTGCATAGTAAGAATTAGTTTTTGCCGCCTTCTCGTACCAAGATTAAAATAAATGTAATAAAATTTCTTTCTAAGTACAAGAGTATATCCTTTCCCGACCTCAGGCAACTAACAATTAGAGTAGTTTTAAGGTATGTCTTTTGTTTTGATAATAGTTATCATCGTAATCATTCGAGACTAAGTACTTTGACTTGCAAATAGTGTTGAATATTTGAACATTCCTCTCCCCACTCCGAAAGATAAATCAAATCAATCTAGTCTTGGTTGAGTTCTAATAAATTTGCCCCTATAATGTCTTTAATTTTATTAGGGTTCGCTATGATTCTATCTATTGACATCAAATAGCTCAAAAACTTCACTGGCCAAGCATTAAGTAAACAATTAGTAGGATCGGATTAAGCTTCATTATGTGCATATTTAGTGAAGTAAATATTTTTATGTGGTTAGTAATGTGGCCAGAATGCTATTTTGATCTATTTGGGTTATGAAAATCCTATCCATCAATCGCTAACATATAGCTCCTATCTTTTTGAAGTCGAATACATTACCTTAAGAAAAAAAATGTTCCTTCATTTGTGATGAAAACTTTAGCATTTTCTCAACCTTTAGCTAAATCCTAATCCTAATTCGTTTTTACGCTTGATCAATGATTGTTGATATCTACTATATGCATCTTGATATCTATTATCCTTATTTTGGATGGCTATCAAGCAAAAATATCACATTTTTTTACATTTAAAGTATCTTAGTCAACAAGAAATTAATACATATACTAAAAGATACCCAAATAGTTGCAAACAATTAGTCACATTTTAGGGCATCCCATGCTATAATTTATCTTAGCTATATTCAACATAATCAATCTTGACCAGCTCACATGTAGGTTACGTTTGGTTTATTTGCCATTGCGGTTTCAAAAACATCAATTTGAGAAATGGAGTTTTTTAAACGGAGAAGCTAATACATAACACTTCTTAAAACATTAGAGAAATGGAGTTTTTGAAAAAGTATGCCTCACATTCAAACATGTTCCGTCAACTGAGTTTTCCGTTTCAAAACGAAAAACGGAGGAGAAACGGGGAACCAAACGAGCACGCAATCAGCCTATTCTTAGCTTTTGAGATGCTCATTTTGGGTCTTTTTGTAAAATAAGCTCCATGCTCCAATTCCAATCATATGTGAACTCTAGTTTGATTAGATTGAGCAAATCATCCATACTAGTTTTTTTTCCTCTAACACAACTGTTCTCTTTTTATTGTGAACTAGGAAAAATACTTTCATTACATCAGTTCGGCCCAATGACTCGCTTGGATTTAATAATTTTGGGCTTTGAAGATCCAAAATCAGTGCATTCTGGGCTTTATAGTTGTTTCTTTTGGGCTTTCTTTGAGCTTACAAAACCTGCACAATGGAACGAAGCTTATACGATAACTTTAAGGGAAATTTACATACATACCATTTTATAACATCCTATTTATATATCTAACACCTAAAATTTATATATATATATTCCCCTCTAAAATTAAATATTTAGACAGTAACAACATTAAATTCCCTTAGATAAAATAGCCAATTTCTCATCCCAAAATTTCTAATGTAAATTAATATGAATAAAAAAATAAAATAAAATTGAAATATTACATAATAAAATGTTCATTCAAGACCTAAAATTTAAAACTAGTAAAGACTTCATGGTTTGAAGCTTATTGAATTTAACAATATCCTAATACACACAGCTCATTTTGATATGGAGCTTTAGTTTGACTTTAATTGATTAAAAATAAAAAATCCTAATAAAATTTCTTCTTTCCTTTCCCCCCAAAAAAAAATTCTTCGTTCCTGTACAGTATAAATTTACCAAAGATCCTGCTTTTGCTGTTCTTCTCAGGTTGTTCGGGAGGCCATGCTTCCGGTCCTGTACGTCGCCTTCTCAGCCGACATCATCGCAAGCCTGCCCCTCGACGAGCCCATCGTCGTCTTACCCGGCGCCGCTTCTGATTCCCCTGTTTCCATCTGCAAACACTGCTGCATCACCAACACCGAAGTCACCGGCACGCCGAAGTCCGGCGAAGCAAGCAGGTCCCCAATGGGCCCTAGCTCCGGGCACTCGCTCCAGTCCGTCAGCCCAGCGGTTAAAGGCGATCCAACTCCACATTCCTTTCCAACAATATACAAATCATGCCGTCCGTCCACAAGGGATCTCAGTGCCGCAACAGTGTCCTCTGCGGACTCCGCCTCGATCTCGGTGTAGGCAACGGAGTTGTCGCCGACGTACTGGATGCGGAACTCGGTGATGTACTCATCGTCGAGGACGGATTCGTCGGAGCGGATTTGGTTGATGAGGCGGAGAACGGTGAGGGAGAATTGGCTGTGGCCAGCGATGCGGGAGGCAAAGGCGAGAGCTTCGCGGTCGTCGGGGCCACCGAGGAAGAAGAGGGCGGCCTTTCGGGTTACGCCATGGCGGGAAGGAGCGGGAAGGCCGCGGTCAATGAGGATGGCGACGGAGCAGGGGGCGGCGGCGAGGACGGATTGGTTGAGGGAGCGAAGTGAAGGGTTAGTTGTCTCCATGCCGCCGTCGACCGTGCGGTGTTTGTGAAAGGGGATGATGATAAGAGCGGCGCGGAAGTCTTCGGCGATAGCGGAGATGTCCTGTTGCATGGTGGGGTAAGGGGAGACTGCGGTGAGGGTTCGGACGAAAACGCCGGCGGATTGTTCCTCGTAAGACCTAAAAGCGCGGGCGATTGCGGCCGTGGCGGCGGCGGCAGCGGAGGAGGAAGGTTGGCCACCATTACGGCCGACGCCGTCCTTAGTGGTGGTGGTGGTGGTGGAGTGGATGATAAGCATGGAGGAGGGTCGGGAGGAGAGTTCGATGAGGTGGAGGGCGATGACTGAGACGGGTTGGCGTTTGATGGGGTTGACAGCGTCGAGAAGACCGAGCATGGCAGGGACGTGGCGGGTGGCGTGGACGCAGAATACGATGCGGAGTTCAGATTCCGGCCGACCGGACTGAACGGAGCGACGCTTGAAAGAGGCTAGGCGACGAGGGGAGCGGAAAGTTACGGATAGGAGAGGGCTCACAAATGCTGTTACGATTGCCGATGTGCACACCAGAACAGAGAATGAAGCCTCGCTAAGTAGCTGCTCAGCAGAAAAAAAAAATTTATCTCTCTGCAAGTTTTCATAGATCAATTCAACAAGATAAACACCAAATTAAGCTATAATAACATTCTTTATATTTGATCGCTGATAAAACTTGTTCAAAGCAATTGAGCAAATCATTCGCATAAACTCAATTACTTACAAAAAAAATAATTAAATATGCTAGAATATAGAATAAATATGGTATTCTATTTAACTTGGAACCTTCAAACATTAGTTGAAGATACTTGATTGATTTAGCAAATGAATAAAGTTTGCATGAATCATGATGCCACTGAGTTATTTACTCAAATTGTTTTCAAAGAAAATTCATAGACATATGTTAGCAAAGTATATTTCTTATAAAAATAACAACAACATCAAATATTTTTCCTATTATATTATGTTAATAGCCAAATTCTCATTTAAATCTAATAAAGAAAGATTATTTTTAATATTTTCTAATCAAAACTTTTTAGATCTACCTATACTATTCTTAACATAAGCCAAATAAAACACATATATTTTCCTAATCAGGTCATCAGAAGGTTGTCATTTTATATGACCAAACCATCTAAGACGACTCTCTCTAAACTTATCTTACATTGGAGCTACTCCAATCTCTTCATGTATATGCTCATTTGTAAAGCCGCTCATCCACCTAAGGCTCCTCATCTCTTCAACACAACTTAATAATATGCTTCTCTTTTAATGGCCAGCATTCTGCATCATAAAGCATTGCACCTCTCATCACCATCTTATAAAATTTTCACTTAAAGTTTGAGGGGACTTCTCTATCACACAACAAGTCCGATGCATTCCTCTACTTCAACTATCCAACTTAAACTTTACTAACAATATCCTGATATATTTAACCATCACTTTGAATAATAGATCTAAGATATCTAAAGAATGAACTCTTATTAATGACTTGATTGTCCAAAATCACAATCCACCCACTAGGCCTATTACTATTAAAATTACACTTCATATATTCGATTTTAGATCTACTCAAACAAAAATCTTGATACTCTAAGATTGACCTCCATAATTTAAGTTTACCTTCAACTCCTTCTATAGTCTAATTAACAAGAAGAATATCATCAGCAAAATAATACACCATGGTACAACATCCTGCAAATGTCTAGTGAGAACATTCATGACTAAAAAAAAATTATATGGGTGTAAGGCTGATCCTTGGTGTAATCCAACAGAAATGGGAAAATAGTTGGTCAAACCACCTTCATAAAAATAATAAAATCATCAATAAAACATAAGTGAGATATATGAAATCCATATAAAGTTCTAAATTAAAGGCTAGGATACTTCTCAAAAAGATCAGCAATAACTCTAGAAAGATACCCAGCCGCAATAATAAAGAGGGCCGGAGAAATAGGATCACCCAATCTCAATCCGTGAGAAGCCTTAAAAAAAACCATTGGCTTTACCGATAACAGTGATAGAAAAATAGGGGATTGCTATGCAAAGCTTAATGAGGTGGATAAAATTTGAATCAAAACCAAACAACTTCATAATCTCATAAAGGAAATTCCAAACATTGAATACAAGTAACTCATCCATACATATCCTTAGTGACTTGAATACAAGGATTATAAACCCTTTTTTTTCTAGAATTGTCCATATATAGCACTTCTTTTGGAACTTTATCATAGCAAAGTATATTTCTTAAATTAAATAAAATTTATTTTAACCTTATTTAATTAGAAAATAAAATTATACATCCAATATCATCCCATTTGACATAGTAAGTCTTATAATTATCATGAAACAAGCTCAATAAGTCAAGTGCCTTGAATTAAGCCATAATTCACCAATGCAGCTACCTACCACATGTACTAGATCATTCTACTAAAAATAAATTGTCTAGAGAAGAGATAAACTCTTTAAAAGTCAATCAATCTTTAAGTTCATGGTATAATGAAGTTGCCTAAATAAGAGTTTAACTCGCCAAAACTCATCATTCAACTTAAGCCCTAATATATTGAGTGAGTGACATAAGAGGTCAACTCATCAAAACTCGATCTTTCTTCAGCCCCTCATGTATTGAAGCTGCCATAAAAAAGAGGCCAACTTCTTAGAACTACATTATTGAAGTCAACAAGGTGTCTAAAACCATTAGCTAGCTTAGACTAAAGTCATTAGAGATTTTATCCAAAAAAAGCTTAATTATCAAACATAATGTTCTCCATTTGAAAATCAACAACAAATCTCTTGTACCTAAATAGCTATAAATTAACTAATTCATTTTATAGCAAGCACTTGTTAAGAATTGTTACTACATAAATTTAGACATTTTTATACCACTTAGCAACAACCTAAATCTATAAATAGGAGTTTAGAGGATGAGCCCAATGCATTTTGACAACTTTCTAATTGATTAAGTTTAAATATATTGGAAGATAGAAGATATATGATGATTTGTTTAACGTGGAACATTCAACATTAATAACAAATTTTTGATAAATTCAACAAATGAATAAAGGTTGCAAGAATCAAAATGCTAATACATAATTTTCTCTAATTTTTTTTCAAAAAAAAAAATCATATATATGCTAACAAAGTTTATTTCTTTATTTACATTTTTTTTACGTTATTCAATTATTAAAATAAAAGTTACACTAATGTCGCCATTGTAGAGTTAATCAACACATAGCAAAATTATGAACCAAAATTAGTAAGTCGTAAGCATTAAAATAAAGTCATAACACACCAAAGAAGCTAAGTAGCATGCGTGATCGAACATTCTACTCAGCTTTTCCCTAAAACTTTTCTCTAAAACAAAATTATATGAGAAATTTATGATTGAGTTTCAGAAAAAATTTATATACATAATATCTAAATTTTTAGATTTAATTGTATAGTATCTTAGCCTTTAAATCACTACAAAAATAATTAAACTTAAATTTTTATGCAAATATTTGATGTGATCAAGGCGATAAAACGTTAAATATAAGAAAATAGTTATTAAATATGTAAATATAAATGAATAATATGGTATGTATCATGTATGTAATCCGCCATTTTTACACAATCATGATCAGATCAGTTCTGTTTCTTACCTGCTGACCGCGGCCAATGTTGAGCAAGACCAGCTCGATGACGCCCTTGGTGTTCATCAGGAGTCCAATGGCCATTCCATCACGAAGTGGAATTTGGTAGATATTGGAAACCACTAAGCACCCAACAATCTTCAAAACAGCAGAGGCGACCACAATCAGAATCAAAAACACAGCCGCGACAATGTCGTTAACAGCACCAAGGTTAGTTTTGATCCCACTAATCCCGAAAAACAGAGGCAGAAGCAAACCCTCAACAAAATCTTCAAGCCTCTCAATCAGAGCCGTGCCTACAGGACTATCACTTGGGATCACAAACCCGTACACGAAGGCCCCGAGAACAGCATGAATCCCAATCGCATCGGCAATGAGCGCAGCCACCATGACTCCAACAAGCATCGCGCCGGCGCTGAAATCGTTGACGACGCCGCCCTCCGGAGTTCGAGACGAGATCCAATTGGCCGCTGGGCGGACCAAGAAGCGGGCCGCGCCGTAGAAACCGATGCCTGACATCATAGTCCAGAGAGTAACGAACGGCTCGCCGTTGTTCTGGGCTAGGGTTACGGCGAGGGCGAGGAGAACCCAGACAAAGCTATCGACGAGAATGGAGGCGGAGAGGGACGTGGTGCCGACAGTGGAGTTGAGGAGTTTAAGTTCGGCGAGGGTGCGTACGAGGACGGAGAATGAGGAGACGGAGAGGGCGACGCCGAGGAAGACGACGAATGACGCCAGGTTGGCTTGAACGTCGCTGTTGAGCGTGGATTGGAGGGCGGCTGCGGCGACGGCACCTATGCCGAAGGGGACGATGGTGCAGGCGAGGGCTAAGGAGACGGACTGGCCAGTGCGTCGGACGGCAATGAGGTCGATCTCGACTCCGGTGATGAAGGTGAAGTAGATCAGGCCTAGGTAGGCCGTGTTCTCCAGGACGATCACGCTCGGCAGAGGGAATAGCTTTCTGGCGACCCACGGGATGCGACCAAGGCATGTGGGGCCCACCATGATCCCGCCCTTGCCAATCACATTTTAGTAAGAATAAATTCTAATATTCTAACTTTTATAGCATTTAAAATTATAAATTAAATAAAATAATAGTATTTTTAATTTTTTTAAATAAAATATACATTTTTATGTGCATATTTTTAAAATATGATAGTATTTTCAATCAAGAGAAAGTATAAATACTTACTTTTTATTCATTTCGTTGAAATTATAGAAAAAAAATATTTTAAAGAATAATAATATCTTTACTCTTTTTTTATATAAAAAATATGCATTTGAAGGGATTTTAATAATATATAATTAAAAAAAAATTGCATTCAATCGAACAACACTGTTAGACAATTCGATGTCGCAGAAAATGAGAAGCAAACCCTAATCCTATGAGAGGAGGAGAGAGAATACGATGATGTTGGCGAGGTAGCGGGGTTGGTGAAGGGGACGGAGGAGGAGGGCGACGAGGCGTGTGATGATGACGATGAGGAGGAGCTGGATGATGAAGCGGTTGAAGGAGTATTCGATGAGATTCTCGCCTTGCCATATGCCGCCGTTGGAGGTGCTCTTTGGGTTGAAGCAGACGACTGGAGAGAGAATGGAAGAGTTGCGCCTGGAGTCCACCAGGTATTGAATACCGGAGGAATTGCCCGACGCCATTTCCGCCGTCGCAAACCCCTCCGACCTTGTTCTTCGATGGCCGGATTAGCGAGCGTGCAATTCGTGATTCTGAGCTGGTACAGGTGAGGGGGTTGATGGAGAAGAGAGAGGGAATTGAAGGGTGGGAGAATTTGGAAAGCTGGCGAAGAGGAGGAATGGTGGTTACGAGAGAAAGAGACAGAGAAAGTGAGAGAGAATAGGAGAACGAGCGCTGGGATTTTAACTGTATAATTTTTATGACTTTTGAGACATTATTCGATTGAAACCATCAAAACTCCAAAATTTGCATCCAACTTATTTCTTATGCTTATGAAAGAGAAGAATATTATTTTAATTTAAATAATTAATAAAATAAGATGATTAAAACAATTAATAACTAGAATAATAATATTAATTAATTATTTCATATAATAAAATAAGTTAATTTTAAATAATTTTTTTTAAATTATAAAAGCTAATATATCTTAATGGTGATTTATATTAATATTTTTAAGCAAATAATTTCACAAGCAAATAAATCAAGCCAGAACAAACTCTAAAGCTCAACTTATTAGCTCATTAACCATAAACTCACAAACCATTCATTAAACCAAGCCCATGCTGACTCAAATCATCTTGATTAGGTTATACTGCAATCTTGATTTAATTATACCCTACATATTCACACCTTTTATTAACATTAAATAATAATTATTAATGCAATGACTTTGTAATCATAAAATATTACAACATGCATGCTTCACATATGAACAAAAGATATCCAAGTAATATTTAAATTTCAAAAAAAAAAAAATAAATTCTAATAAAATTAAAATTATTAATCATAATTTTATCAAAATTTCATTTAAAATTTATTACTTAAGTTCTTCACTTGAAAGAGTTTTACCTCATGCAAAAATGTTATCCTCGATTCGAATCCCATCTCCTACAATCTCTCCTCTTCCGTAGGTCAAAGCAAATGTGGGCCTGATACCACTGGGTGACCTCGCTAGGTTCTGCCGATGAATTAATTACGCCGCCAAGCGCTCCTTTGGAGTAGCAGCAAGTAGATACCCCCGTTCCAAAAAACAAATGTCAGCCAAATAGCTTGCCTTAACACAGATCATCTTTATTAATTGGGAACTTTTACTACTAATCAAGAAGTCTTCAGTTTGAATCTTGTATATGTTAATTTATCTTAATTGACCTAAATGTTCCAAATAACTTGCCTAACAGTAACACTACCCAAAACCTCCAACTAAAACAAAACTCTTTCTGTACAACAGCCTATCAAAACCTTCATAAATCTAATAATCTAGCACTCCAGCCTCCCATTACATCAAAAATTCAACCAACAGGCCCAAAGATTCAGTCCCCCCTCGCTGCAGAATCGCCACAGCAAGCTCACTCTCTCCCCAGGCCCTCAGCCCACCGGCCAGCTTCCTAAGCGTTTGCTGCCTTACTTCCAAAATCCATGCCGGCACATACCTCACCAACAGCCCCACAAGAGACGTCACATAGGCTCTCCATGTAACCGGGTCACGCCCTACTGATATTTTCCCCTCCACCCCGCCGGCGACAAACTCCAAATGCATCCCCACCGACCTCGCACGCCTCGTTGTGAACAAAGATGTGTACGCCGGAGAAGTTTTGCCGGTGCCCCAGATGAATGAACCTGACAGAACTAGCATGTAAGCCATTGCATAACCCTCCAACAACCTTGCAGCTGCTGTGGCAGGACCAGTTGCGCCGCCACCGGAGTCCCCGGTCGATAACAGCATTGCAGGCAAAGTCTCCTCATATAAAACCTGTAAGAGTAGAGGCCCTCCAGCAATGCACAGCAGGGTTGCACCTAAGGTGGCTGCCTTTCTGACAGCAGAAGCTGCTGAAGCAAGCGATGATCGGCTCGACAATAGCCGGGCGGCGGTCGAGCTGTTACATGCTCGTCCGACCGCAAGCTCATGGGTCCATTCCACGACAAGATTGAGGATCATGTTATTAACGAAGTGGGTGTCGTGGAAGGACCGGCATGAGCGGACGTAGAGGTAGCCTGGACCGATTGTGAAGGGAAAATTCTTGCCAGTAGAGATTGAGTGGCCGAGGAGGCTACTCACACCGTGGTAATTGGAGCCACTAAGAAAGGAGGAGAAACAGCATCTGATTAGCTGGGCAATAGTTTCCTTGTCGCAGGTGAAGGGGGAGAGAGAGCTGGAGAGGACAATGAAGTCATGCCAACGACGAACCTTCTGCGTCCAAAGAGCTCCAATTATGGGCATGCTTGGCCATGGGCTCCCGGCGGAGCAGTTCTCAAGTGCCTGACCGATTACGGCATGAGCGTACTCCATGTTTTTGTCCAGCTTAAATGTTATGGTTAGGCTTACGAGTGCTGCCATTGGTAAAGGAAGCATCGGTACAGGGCCACCTGAAAGTAGAAAAGGAAAAGACAACGGTCAATATTTGCTAAAAGCATTTGTACTATATTAAAATGGTTCATTACCGACAGATTGATAGATAAGGAAAAATGAAATTTATATTTGTTTGAAAAACTCACACGCATAAACATTTGGAAGGGTGACTCCAGCAGAAGCAAGGATTTCCTTCATCTCTAATTGAACTGATAGAAGATTTGCAGCAGGACTCGGCCAATCAATTCCATTCATAGCAACAGGTTTCCAAATGCCTCGTGTAATTTCAGCGGAGAAATAACTGATGATTACAGCAAGTGAAGCCGGGAGAAAATCCACAAGATCTCGTAGACCTAGAATGATTTTCAGGTTTTTGAATATAAGCTAAAATAATATAGAGACAAACCAAAATTTAGGTGAATCAATCAACGATAACATGTCCAGGAAGACTAGGCACAAATAATTTAGTCATCAAATATATGGAGTACAAAAAGAGAGGAGTAACAAAATAGATCAAAATCTTATTCTCAAAGAATAAACTAACAATGAGAGAGGAGAATTTCTCAACAAATTCGGAACAAACTTTCTCTAAAAATAAAAAAAGTAGGGGTGGGGTGGGGAAATAAGCAAAGAGTTAATTTCCTCGACATGCCTAAGATTTTCTATTATATGAACATCGTATCTCTAGCTTGGCAAATCTACTTAATTTTTCCAAAATAATCAACGAAATCCAACCCAATTCAATCCACTTCCCCATTTTAAATACTAGTAATATTCATTGCAACAAAAAAGTTCTTGATTAATGTCAAAATGGCACCTGAGTTATAAAAGAATCGCAGAAGGAAACTCTTAACGGCACCTGACAGAGCAGCAGAAATGGAGGAGCCATCTTCAGAGCAAGAGTAATCAAATAACATTAATCTCTGAAAGCTCAAACCATCAACACCTTACACGTGTAAAGCACTCCACTCCTACAAACTCACACAGAGAAACAGCTTTTATTCTCTAAATTATAGCAAGCGATAAGAAGACATCGCATATACAGTACTACAAGCTTTAATGAAAATGTGAATTGCTGGCATTTACTTTCTCTACTTCCCAGTAGAAACTATTCTTCCAGCTTTTATTTTCGTCTGCAACCTGTGGTTCTTTATGGTATCGGAGACAGCTCACGCCTAACGGCAACCAGCGGCAGCAATGGCCCACTCCAAAACATCTCAAACAAGCAACCTAGAGACAGAAAACCCAAAACTCGAACAGTGCATACAACTTCACTCAAAATTGTCATTTCAAATTACAAACATATAATTCCAACTCAACTCTCCAACGACAACTACGCCACATAACAGTCTCAAATACTCAACTATTTTGTGCAAATGGCTTTCTCCAATACATGGGCGGTACGTTATCTCCCCCTGCCCATTTACACATTGGCGAAACCAGCCTATTTGAAAGCAATCCCGCATACAATCAATGATTACTCATAAACCAGAACCTCGCCGCTGCCCTCTGCTCAACCATCACACCTGCCATCCTACCCTACGTTATCCATCTCGACTCCAACTGTGAAATATGGCTCACAATAGAACATCGATTGTAAGCATCCCACAGATCTCGAGTGATATAGCTCAAAAACCAATTGCACAATATCTCGATGGATACCCCATCAATATCTCAATACCTCACAGACATCAAAACATTGATAGACAACATCTCTGCTGCCAACTCATCCATAGACCCTAAAAACATTATCCACTATGCCCTAAATGGCTTACCTCCACAATATCAAGCTTTCAAAACCTCCATTAGAACTAAACTCACCCCCATCATCCTAGAAGACCTTTACTCACTATTAATCAATGAGGAAATCAACCTAACAACTAAATCAGCCAGATACAACCCACCACTAGATCCTCATTAAGCTCTCTACAAGTCTAGAAAACATGTATTCCGCGGCAGAGGATGACACCAAACGAATGCAAATCGCGTCAACACCTCTCAACCGACCAAACATCCACTAGCATCTACAACAACCTGCCAAATATGCAATAAGCATGGTCATTTAGCCTCTGCTTGCTGGCATAGAATGAACCCGAACTATACTCCATCAAATACTACAGTGCTTATAGCCTCTCCATAACAATCGACAGATTGGTACCTCGACTCCAGAGCACCATCACATCTTACTCCCAACATTGACAACCTTCTCGACCCCAAAACCTTACAACAATGTAGATAGAATTATAGTGGGTCATGGCACTTCTCAGCCAATATCACACTCAAGTCGAGGGATCCTAACAACTCCTACACGTAAGATTCTTTTACCATCTGTCCTACATGTCCCCTCTTTATCTCATAATCTACTCTCAACATCTAACTTCACCACTGATAATAATCTCTCCATTGCATTCACTCCTTCCGATTTTGAATTCAAGGATATGAATAAAAATCGTCTTTTCCTCCAAGGACCATGTCATAACGATCTCTATCTAATTCATTCGTCATCCACAGCCCCAAAGGCCATGGTTGCTTTCACATCATCTGATCTTCTATGGCATCACTGACTCGATCATCCACATCAGCATACTACAAGTGCCATTTCAAAACAAAACAAACAACTAAAAAATTTTAGTTATTCATCTTTATGTTCCTCATTTATAGCCTCTAAGAGCTCAAATTACCTTTTACTGCTTCCAAAAATCATGTGTATCAACCCTTAGAACTAATACATTATGATGTATGTGGTCCTTCACCAGTACCCTCCGTATAGGGTTATCTCTATTATACTATTTTTGTGGATGGTCATTCTAGATTCACATGGATATTTCCAATGCACTCTAAAATTGAAGTTCTAATGCACTTCACCAATTTTAAAACCTTAATAGAAAATCAACTTCCATTCAAAATAAAGTGCATTCGAACAGACGGAGGGACTGAATACACAAACCATAACTTTCAAAACTTCCTAAAGACCCACGGCATCCATCAGCAAATAAGCTGCCCCTACACCATAGAACAAAACGGCCTCGCTGAATGCAAGCATAGACATTTAATTGAAATCACAAGAACCGTCCTCCATTTAGCATATCTTCCATTTCAATTCTGGACAGAAGCACTTCTAACATCCACATATCTCATCAACCGCATGCCCTTCAATAGAACCCACAACAAATCACCACTTCAATCCCTATTCAAACAAAAACCCACATACTCTCATCTCAAAACATTCAGGTGTACATGCTACCCATGGCTACCCCCACAACAAAGACACAAATTAGCCCCACGAGCTCCCCTTTGCATATTCATTGGCACTCCTACAAATCATTGTAGTACAAATGCAAAGGCTACAAATGTCTCAATCCATCGAAAAGCAAAATCATAATCTCAAGACATGTTCGTTTCGATGAATCCAATTTTCCATACACTTCCCTCATAAATCTCACTCAACTTACATCCACAAACATAACCCATCAACCATCATTATTACTTCCAACATCCCACATTCAGTCCACCGAATCACTACCTTCCCCTTCCAATCCAACCGACTCCAACCCCTCTTCAAGCCCAAATACCTTACCTCCACTCAACACAACCGAAACTTCACATATATCAAATGCAATACTAGATCCCCACATCTTCATTCCACATCGCCATCCCATGACCACTCGATCACAAAACGAATCACTCAAACCAAAACAAATTCTAAACCACCTTCATCAAACATCCCAAACAAAAGATCCAACATCCTATTCAGAAGCCAAAAAAACATAGCCACTAGCGAAAAGCCGTGACTGAAGAATTCCTAGCCTTACAACAACAAAGCTCATGACAACTTGTCCCTACCCCTCACAATCATATAATCTTGGGTTATCGATGGACATACCAAACCAAACTCCGTGTTGACGACACCATAGCTAGATACAAAGCAAGGCTAGTGGCTCAAGAAACCGTTAAGAATATGGCCTAGACTACCTTGAAACCTTTAGCCCAATGGCCAAATTACCAATCATTCGAATTCTGCTTACAATAGCCCTCCATAAATAATGGTCAATCCAGCAACTTGATGTTGCGAATGCATTACTCCATGGATCTCTACAAGAAATTATCTACATGGAACAACCACACGGCTTTCATGACACCCAATTCCCAAATTATATTTGTCTCCTCAAAAAACCTATGTACGTTCTCAAACAATATCCCTGCCAATTTTCACCACATTTTCCAACCACCTGATCTCATCTGGATTTTACCAAAGCAAAGCTAACCCCTCCCTATTAATCTTCAATCAAAACAAGGTTCAAATCTACCTTCTCATCTACGTGGACCACATACTTATAACAAGTAACAATAACAACGCCACATACCATCTACTTCATAAATTAAGCACCAAATTTTCAATCAAAAATTTAGGTCCCCCTCAAACTTCCTTGGCATACAAATCACAACAAAATCCACCACCATATTCCTATCACAAACAACTTATGCAACATCCATCCCTGCCAAGGCAAGAATGTCCCAATGCAAAGCTCTCTCCAACCCTTCACCAACCAAACATTCACCAATCTCCATCAATACATTTCACATAGACTCCTCCCTATACCGCCACTTAATTGGATCACTATAATACCTAACCATTACAATACCAGACATATTCTCTATAAATCAATTAAGCCAGTACAAGCACAATCCACAACAGGAACATCACCAATTCTCAAGCTCTTACTTTGGTACATCAATGGAACTCATTTCGGTTTACATATCACAGATGAACCTCTCCATCTCACGACCTATTGCAATGCAGACGGAGTTGCAGATCGCTCCATTTTCCACAACTACACCTATATGGGCCCAAATTTGATACCCTGGCAAGTTAAAAAGCAACAAACGACTTCCTGATCCTTCACCGAAGTCGAGCACAAGTCCCTCGCAGCAACTACCGCAAATGTCAACTGGCTTCGCCAACTACTCAAAGACTTTCAGGTTCAGACCTTGTCTCCCACATACAAACATAGTGACAACATCTCGACCATAGCATTAGCTAACAACCCAGTGTTTCACGCCAGAACCAAACATATCGAAATTGATCACCATTTCATCAGCGACCACATTACATCCAAAAACAATGTGTTTTACCCATCAGCTCTCAAGATCAGGTAGCTAACATCCTCATCAAACCACTCTCCACAACGCACTTCCAGCATCTACGCCTCAAACTGACTATTTAACCAAATCCGTTAGTTTGTGAGGGGGTCTTAACGGCACCTAACAGAGCAGCAAAAATGGAGCAGCCATCTTTAGAGCAAGAGTAATCAAATACCATTAATCTCTAAAAGCTCAAACCATCAATACCTTATACGTGTAAAGCACTCCACTCCTGCGAACTCACACAGAGAAACAACTTGTATTCTCTATATAATAGCAAGCTGTAAGAAGACATCACATATACAATACCATAAACTTTAATGAAAATGTGAATTGGTGGCTTTTACTTTCTCTTCTTCCCAGCAATGTTTAAAATTGCAAAATGGGGTATTGAGACATTTTTTATTAATGACGCGAGGCGTAAACCTCAAAATAAAAAAATTTCATAAAGTGATAATAAATGTCAAAAGTGATTTTTTATATAATACCTAAATAATATGTTAAATTATGACATATTAACTTTTTATTGAATTATGAATTAACAAATTGGCATACATATGAAATAAAAAATTGCACAATATATAAAGTGAAAACTGATAAATTGTGTGAAATAGAATTAAAATCCAAATATTAAAAGAGCAAAACAATATCAAATCTCTTCTTTCTCAATTCTCTACTCATTGACATTTATTAATTCCTAATGAAAGCTGAAATAGTTAGAAACAATTTAGGAATCATCTGGACTGTCATCCCTAAGGTGGTCTTTATCTGAGTTGTCACCATAACAAATTGGTCTATCCCCTATCTCATTCGATAGAGTTGAATGCCTCCCAATATACTTCTTTTTAATTTATTTCAATCATATTCATCTTTTAGAAATATTTTCATCAACATAAATATGAGATTAATGCTCCAAAAATTTTAGGGTGCTAGTGTGCAGATTTCAAGTGATTGTCGATGACGACTACGATGGTGACAGCTGTGGCCTTCGCCGCGGGATGGAGGTAAAGGCAATCAACATGAAGTTGTTGCGCTCAAATGTGCATGAAGGCGTGATTTATGTTAGTTTTAAATATATATATATATATATATATAAATAGGATGAGGAGTAAGCCTCCCGTTAGCGAGACGAGGTGTGCATCAAGGCAGGCATCAGCCAAGCTGAGGCACAAGCCTCATAAAAAAACTAGAGGCGTAAGCCTCGGGTCACTAGAATTGCGCTGAGGTGGGCCTCAAGACGAGCCTCATATTACGCAATTTTAAACAATGTTTCCCAGTAGCAACTTTCTTCTTCCAGCTTTTATTTTCCTCTGCAACCTATGGTTCTTTAGAAACACAAGTGTGACAGCATATCACGCGAGCTATCCGAAATAAAATTGTTATGGGATTTCGAAGAGCGATATCTCGAAGAATGGGATATAGGATATCACATAAGCCATCCAAAACAAAACTATAACAAAATATATCGAAGGATGGCATACATCATATCACATTAGCCATACAAAATAAAATCCACTTTTCCATATAAACAATAAATCAATGATTAACCAATAAAATAACCAAGCCCAAGAGCAAAGGATTGAACAAGGAAAACGTCAATAGATCAACCAATTCAATCAAACCAAATCAAACCAAGGACTCAAAAACAAATAACATATCCCATTCGCATAGGCCACCACATCAAATGCATGCTTCAAATAAACCAAAATAATAAACTATAAAATAAAACCCACCGTATAATAAAACTAAGATTGCTCAAATAATTTATTTGATCAATGTTTCTGACAAATATAAATCTTGGAGATCTCTATTAATACTCTAATGTTATTTGAAATAGTCCCAACAAATGACACTTTGGCTTTCAATATTTAGTAGCTGACAAATCAAACTACTGCAAATGTGATCTACCATGCAGTGCAATCAAATAGCCAAAACAAATACCATTTTCCTACTCCTATCCTCACGCCCTAAATGGCCCATAAGAGTGTCTTGTGCACCTGTGACCCACTGTCGTGCACAATCAAATAGTCAAAACCAACACAATTCTCCTGCCTCTACCCTCACTCCCTAAATGGCACATAAACGTGTCTTATGTTCCTACAACATGCACAAGTTAGGACGCATCAAAAGTAAACACAGATGGCCAAAACAAAGAAACACATTCTTTCTAAAAGACAAGGCTATCAAACGCTTGAATGTCAAGCATAATCTACACTCACCATCAATTTTCATAATGACCAACCTTAATAAAACAGATGTTAAGGAAAACAACGAAATTGCAAGATAAAACAGAATATTATATGTATTTTCTCTGATATTCTTGTATATTAGAGGTGCCGAAATCTCATTGCCAAGAGATGCCGACAATTGAATTAAGATGGCCAAAGTCAATTATAAACCAATAAGTGGACAGAAAAATAAGAACACCGTGAAACAAGATGTCAATGCCTCAAACCTGTAGTTAGATCCCGAGAAGAAAGCCTGCCATAGGCACATGCTGTCAGAAAAGCCTCAAGAACAAAAGGAACAGCTTCTAGAACCTCCCATGCAGGAAGAAAGATTCTCTGGCAAGCATCTTCCGCGCAATTTACAGGTGATTCACTTATGTTGCTACTAGAAGTTGATGACAGATTACCAGAAACTGGTCCACCTTTAGTCATTTTCCGACATATCATATCTAAAATCTTGTTTGCTACTTGATGGACTGGATTTTTACTACACAAACCAGAAAGAGTTGATGCAACACATGCTTGGTTTTGGAAGTACCAAGCTCGTAACTTCGGAAATGAGTCAACATAAACAGGTTCACCTGATAATGTTTTGGGTGAATCAGTTGAGCTATTGGACTTAACTATACTACCAGAGTCTTGAAATGCAATTCGGTGATTATGCATCAATAAGAGACTGTCTAAAGTTGACTCAACCCTGATGGTCCCACCACGAACTGCTATACAATGCTCCTGAGGAGGTTTATAAAATTTCCAAAGGCGAAGAAGAAAGAGAAAGGCACATGAAAATACTGAATCGATTGATGTCTCATCTACATGGCTTGTTCTGTGAATGGATTGTGGTGGAAATGTCCCAAATGCCTCACAAAGGGGCATTAAAGCTGCAGCTACTTCAGGAACCTGAAAAAACATCATGAAATCAGTGAAAGGCACCAGCAAGTCAAAAAAAGAAAGGACGCTAACAACCAAAAAAATCATGAAACAAGGATTACAACCATTACACATATTGCAGACAGTGGATCCAAGATTTAGAGTTCAAAAGTAATGGGTATATATATATATTTATTTATTATCTAGGCAATGCACGTTGCTTTGTACCAGGAGAAGGTAAATTTTACTCAATACAGTGTACACGGATCGTGTAGCTCCAGTGGAAGATAGATTAGAGAGAGTCATCTTAAATGATTTGGTCACATAAAACAGCGGCCTTCCGATGACCCGCTTAGGAAAGTAGAGGTGTTAAATTTGACTTATGTTAAGATAAGAAGAGGTAGACCTAAAAAGACTTGTTTAGAGAATATTACAAATGATCTTTCCTTATTAGATTTAAACAAGAATTTGACTTTTAACAAGACACAATGGAGAAAGGATTCATGTAGCCGACCCCACGTAGTGGGACAAAGGCTTGATGTTGTTGTTGTTGCCGTACAGTGTACACGGTTCATGGACTACAGCTATAACAATAGTAGCGCTTAGTATCACACCTGAAAATAGCAGTAAAAACAGGTGTCTAGAACATCATATGCTTACCATCCCATACAAAGATATGATATGGACTGCCTCAACAGAGCAAACTCCAAAAAGAACGGCACTTATCATGGGCATGTAACCTATCAAATGACTGCTGTTTCCGGATCCTGAAAATTCTGCAGGAATAGGAGGGGATAGCAGCTTCACTACCAGGCGTACCGCATGCTCCTGAAAAGTCAAAAGGGAATTAGATGGACATGCACCATGGGATTACCACATAAATGCAACATATAAATTATCTTAGTTGCTGAATTAATACAGTGCAGAGACCATAGGAAAACAAACAACTTTCGGTAAATTACAAGCAGTTCATTTAGGCTTACCCTATATGGATTAGTGAGTACAACTTAAGGAAAATTTTGGCTGGTGAAATATAGGTGTGCGAAATATTTAAAATCTTTTGTTAGCACTAAATGCAAAATATTTTTTTTCTGGACTGCATGGATGAGTTATTAATGATTTCATTTCTAGTCCTGCTCTTAGACGAAAAAATGGCACTTTGGTCAAAAAATTTGACTTCACTAGAGTTGAAGGTGAGGTTCCAGTTCGGCAGCCAACTAACAATCCAAGGACATGTGCTAATCAATTGATCTCAAGAAAGTAAAACTAGTTAGTTTCAACCTATTGATGGTTTTGATAGGATTTGAGCATCAAAAATCAGCAAATAAACGTAAAATTCAACAAACCAACATATTTTATTGATAAGAAAATAAATATGAAACATCAAGATACAATGGTCCTCTTTCAAGAGGACCTTATCTCCAAAATCCTACACGCCACTAGAATCTATCACAAAAACAGTGAACAGCAAACACTCACAAAATTCTGCATACAAAAACATGACCCAAAACCTAGGATAAATCAGCTATTTAAAGCAAACAATAAAAAACAGCCATCCCCTAATTCCCTAACAAATCAGCCCCCAAATCTACCCTATTCCTTAATTATTTCCCTCTCAAATCAACCCCCACATCTGCCTTCTTCAAATATGAAACATTTCTTAATTAATCAGACCTCAAATCTGCCCTCTTCAATTAGGAAACATTTCTTAACTAATCAGACCTCAAATCTGCCCTCTTCAATTAGGAAACATCACCTAATTAATCCCCCTCCTAGCCACAACCTCCTCGCATTAAACCCTAGGCCTCACCCTGATGTATCAGGAATCTACCTGGGCCAGACCATATTTCGGCATGGAAAAAACCATGGCCGGTCCTTTCTGGACCTTTCTGGACCGGCTTAACAATACCCCCACCCAAAGTATCATCTTATCCTCAATATGAAATGAAGGGAATTGTTGTTGAATAATACGATAAGACATCCATGTGGTCTCGTACTCAGGAAGATGGCTGGCAACCTCCAATCGGACACATGAAACATCTAATTACTCCTGGGCGCACTCCTTCAACCTCCAATGGTTCCAACAGCACCTCCATGTCGTCCATCAAGGTCGAGGAAGTGAAGAAGACGTATTGTGCTCTCCTATCATCCATTGCAACTGGGACACATGAAACACCGGCTAGATGGCTGACGACGGTGGTAACTGTAATTGATATGCCATGAGACTAATGTGCTCCATTATCTCGTGAGGACCAAAAAAACGGGGGGTTCACTTATCATTCCTTCTCTGTGCCAATGTTTTATGTATGTAGGGTCGAATATTTAAGTTCTTTCCCCTGCTTCAAACTGAATGTCTCTCCTTTGTGCATCTGCTATTCTGCTTGCCTCTTCATTATTTATTGAGCTCTTAACAAATGCCCTTTCAGTTCTGCCAAGATACTATATCTTGTCACAACCCAACCCGACCAAGATAGGTCCTATCATGTTGAGCTGTGATAAACTAATCCTAAGATCTAATTTTAGAATGTTCCCAAATTCTCTTCAAATATTCATTTTAAATAAACTACATACTACAAAGCTACCAAAACATCCAAATATTAAAAATAAACTCATCCACAAGATTTCTTTCATTTCACCAAAATATATCTACACTACAGTACATTGCTACATGCAGAAGCTACATGACTGAATAATAAACTAGCCATAACCATAAATAAAATCAAAACTACGAAAAATATATAACCTCATATCTAATCCTGAAGTTCTAATCGATAGTCTCCTTCCCTTTCCTAGATCATCAAAATAACAAGCAAACCACATTGAGCTACAACAGTTCAGCAGGCCACACAAACAAATTTAAATTTTCAAATTCTTTTATTAAATTTTGTTGTATATTTAAAAACAGTTAAATACAATCTACTAGTGAGAAATATCATATAATAAGAGTATATCAGTCATTCAATTATTTAAATAATATTACTAAATAGATAAATAAATTGCAATGCATATTGTAGAGCAGTTCATATAACATTTCTCAGACCCAGACAAAATCTAAAAGGATTTTAGCCACTTATGACTCTCTTTTTTGCTTATAGTACCAGCACATGCTCGTAGGCATCAGAATATGACTTACAACCATTAGAACATGTCTCATAGACACCTGAATGTTCCCTGAACCCAGACATAATCTCAAAGAATTCTGACCCTTATGATTCCCAACATATATTAGTTAATCACATATGCATATTTCTCATCATATTATAGCAGTTAAAGCGTAATTGAGCATGTGTCAAAATTACACAGTTTTCTCTAATGGCATGCAGCAGAAAATCCTATTAGGCAAAAAAAGCGAATTTTCAAAAAAATAACCAAATTACCAAGGATTGTGTAAAATAATATTTTAAGGTTTTTATTGTACTACACTATTTTTCAACAACAACAACATCAAGCCTTTGTCCCACTAAGTGGGGTCAGCTACATGAATCCTTCTTCGCCATTGTCCTGTTAAAAATCAAATTCTCATTTAAATCTAATAAAGAAATATCATTTCTAATATTTTCTAACCAAGCCTTTTTAGGCCTACCTCTACCTTTTCTTAACATAAGTCAAATCTAATACCTCAACTTTCCTAACCTGGTCATCGGAAGGCCTCCGTTTAATGTGACCAAGCCATCTAAGGAGACTCTCTAATCTTATCTTCCACTGGAGCTACTCCAACCTTTTCACGTATATGCTCATTTCGTATCCTATCTCTAAGGGTAAAGCCACTTACCCACCTAAGCATCATCATCTCTGCAACACTTAACTTAGTACTATGCTTCCCTTTTAACGGCCAACATTCGACACCATAAAGCATCGCAGGTTTCATCATAATCTTATAGAATTTTCCCTAAAGTTTGAGGGGGACTTTTCTATCGTACAACAAGCCAGATGCATTCCTCTACTTCAACCATCCAACTTAAATTCTACTGATAATATCCCCATTTATTTCACCATCACTCTAAAAAATAGATCCAAGATATCTAAAACGTGTACTCTTATTAATGACCTGATCGCCCAAAGTCACAATCCCTTCACTAGGTATATTGCTACTAAAATTAGACTCCATATATTCAATTTTAGATCTACTCAAACGAAAACCTTTAGACTCTAAGGTTGACCTCCATAATTCAAGTTTATCTTCAACCCCCTCTCTAGTCTTATCAACAACAAGAATATCATCAGCAAAAAGCATACACCAAGGTACATCGTCTTGCTAGGGTTATGTTCAGTTATGTCATTGGAGGTGATTAAAGTTAGAATTATCTAATTTATTCAATAATCAATAGTGTAGCTAAATTTTATTTATATTTTGCAGATAAATTAGGTGTTACTGGATTTAGATGCTTTAATAATCATATTGGTTGATAAATATTATTGAAATCTTATATTTTCATCTTTGAGAATTATTTATTGATGTTCAACTTGCGCCCTTCGACTGAATATCTATAATACGTTCCAAGCCCAATGGCAGGCGTGACATTTGTGCTCAGAGTTAACACATGTTGTAGAGTACAGCATGGTACTTTGTCCAGCCGAATGAACTCATAGTTGGTCCACATACTTAAATTTGCTAACCGGTCACTAGTTGACAAAACATATAAAAGTACTCGTTTGGACATGCAAAATATGAAGACCCATGTGTAATATACCTTTAGTCCTGCAATTGTTGCATGCACAAATCACAAGGTCAAGGAAGTACACACAAGGAGGTTCAATGGCATCTTTGTGAAGAAACAGAAGGTATGACTATGGAAAAGTCAGTGAAATGACGTAACAAAGTGACCAGTAGGATCACTACTTGTTCAAAAAATCTGCAAGATGAATCAACTACCTGAATATTCCACCCTCGAAGGAGGGATGCGCCGCATAAAATCTTAGCAGCAGATCGCTGCTCTTCTTCAGAACCATTTAGTGCTTTATCATATAATTTCTCAAGCTCTGCAACACTAAATCCAACCAAAAAACTAATAAATCCCGTGATTAGAAGAATAAAATTAACGCAATTCAAGGCCCTACTAATGCAATGACAATTAAATCTTCTAACTATTAAGCTAGCAGGAAACAGTTTAAGTTATTTGAATACCTTGAAGCAGGCACCGTGATAAGAATTTTTTCCAGCGAACCATTCAGTTGGCCACCTTCCATGAAGGTAGACCAAGAAGATTCCTGAATTAGCATGGAATCTTTTGATGTTGCATATGGAACTACATACCCAGGCCAAAAGTAAGCTGACGTATCAATCAACTTCCTCGCAATACATGCTTCAACAATAAGGTGAAGCATGTTCCCAACTGCCAAAAATAGATTTCAGCGCATAAAAAAAATATCAATATACAAGAATAGTTGTGATGGGAATTATGAAATCAAGAGGAAAGCTGCATTAATAACTTCTTCAACAACATAGAAAGGTGCCTCGTAAGAAAAATAAATATTTAAGATTTAAATGTTCAATTTTTTTTACGCATATTGTATACATTTATGTTCCTTTCCACTGCAAAAGACATATGAGATGCTGCTAGACAGACCTTCTCTAAAGCTCGTGATGTGGCTCAAATCTTTGAAATTAAAGTCAAAATTGGAAGCACAAAACAAGGGAGTAAGACAGTGAAGGAATATGCCACCATTCTACAAAATCTGTGGCAAGAACTTGATCACTATAGATGCATAATATGTTCGGAAGATGCTGCAATCCTAAATAACTTTATTGAAAAAGATAGAGTTTATGATTTTATTGCATGGCTGAATACAGAATTTGACCAGGTTAGAGTCCAAATCCTTGGCAAAGATGAGACATCATCACTCAATGAAACCATTTCTCTCATCCGCGCGGAAGAAAGCCGACGAGGAGTGATGCTAGAACCAAAAGTCGTTGAGAGCTCAGCAATGGTGATGAACAAAGAATCTTCATGGAAGGAGAAGGGTAAAGATTCTTCAAAATTCAAAGATAAGGACTCTCTTTGGTGCAGTTATTGCAAAAAAATCAAGACACACAAAGGAAACGTGCTGGAAAATACATGAAAAACTCCTCAATAAGGAGTGGAATCAAAGAACCGAAACAAGAGGCACATCGCATGCTAACAACATTGCAAGTCAGCCCAACCCAGAAACACAGTTCGGCCTTGGAGAGCTTAATAAAGAAGATATTGATAAACTGAAACGACTTCTAGTATCCCTTGAAAAATTAAATGCATCTTCATCACTTGCACTCTCAGGTAAGTTTCTGATTTCTATTAGTTTAAGTGCCTCTAAAAATCATTTAAAGGAATTATGGATCATTGACTCAAGAGCCACAGACCATATGACCTACTCACATAACCACTTCATCAACTATACTCCTTGCCCAAGCAACAAGAAAATCATCACTGCTGATGGTTCTCTTACCACGGTAGCAGGCCAAGGAGACATAACATTATCTCCCTCCCTCACCCTAAAAAATGTGCTCCACGTACCTCAACTATTCACAAATCTAATTTTAATACAAAAAACTTACTAATGATCATAATTGTCAAGCTTTATTTAATCCTACCTATTGCTTATTTCAGGATCAGAGATCGGGGAAGAAGATTGAACTTGCTAAGGAGAAAGCTGGATTGTACTACTTGGAAGAACTAAACCAATCTAAAAATTGTTGCTCTATATTATTCCTAGTTGATAAAAATTCTACTATTTGTCTTCATCATTATAGGTTAAGACACTCATCTTTCGATGTCCTAAAACATATGTATCCACAAATTTTTTCGAAATTAGAAAATAAACATTTTCATTGTGAAACTTGTGAGTTAGTCAAACATAAAAGAACTTCCTTCCCAAACAAAAATGAGAGATGTGACACTCATTTTTATCTTATTCACAGTGATATATGGGGACCCTCAAAAATCCCCAATATATCTGGTGCTCGATGGTTTGTATCATTCATTGATGATTGCACTATAGTCTCTTGGAACTATCTCCTTAAAAATAAATTTGATGTTAGCACAATTCTTCCCTTTTTTCATATCATGATTAAAATCAATTCGGGGTGAAAATAAGAAGGAAGATTTCGCTCCGATAATGAAAAAGACTATTTCAACCAAACACTTTCCTACTACTTCCAAAATGAAGGGATCATCCACGAGTTCTCCTGCGTCCACACCCCACAACAAAATGGGGTTGCAAAAAAAAATGGTCACCTTCTAGCCTCCACTCGAGCTTTCCTATTCCACTATAACATATCCAAATCCTATTGGGGGGAAGCTCTCCTAACTGCAACTTATCTCATAAACCGACTACCTTTAACAGCCCTTGGGCTCAAAACTCCAATGAAAATTTTGTTCTCATTTTACCCCGAATTTCGAACCCATCATAACTTTACACCAAGAATTTTTGGGTGCACCGCCTACGTCCATATTCATAGCCAAAATAGAGGAAAATTAGATTCAAAAGCACTCAAATGCGTCTTTATTGGCTATTCAGCTACCCAAAAAGGTTACAAGTATTATCACCCTCCTACAAGAAAAACCCTCGTCTCAGTTGACGTTACCTTTGATGAACAAAATTTCTATTTTTTCAAGCCTCATCTTTAGGGGGAGACTGAAATTGAGGAAGACGAGGAACATGAACTAACACCTCTTGACCTTCCTCCACCACCTCAAACCAATCCACCTGAAAATCAGGATAGGGAAATAGAAGACAAAGCTATCATTAGATTTGGAAATGTATACTCCAGGCGTACAAGTTCAGGTTATACTCCGAAGCAGATCCAAGAATCTGAACCATCTCCTGGAAATAAGGTAAGCTCACCACCTCCTTTATACCCTATAACCAACTCTATATCCTTAAATAACATCTCATCCTCACACAAAAATTTCTTGGTTACACTAGAAGATATCAAAATTCCTAAAGATATTTCTGAGGCCTTATTTGATAAAACTTGGAAAAATGCCATGATAGATGAAATGCAGGCTCTAGAGAAGAACAATACATGAGAGATCACCAATTTACCGACGGGAAAAAAACCAGTTGGATGCAAATGGGTATTCTCCGTAAAGTACAAAGCTAATGGCACACTAGAAAGATATAAGGCAAGACTAGTGGCAAAAGGATACACTCAAACATATGGCATTAACTATCAAGAAACATTTGCACCTGTAGCTAAGATGAACACCATCAGAATACTACTCTCACTAGCAGCCAAGTACAACTGGCATCTGGAACAATTGGATGTGAAAAACGCATTCTTACATGGGGATTTGGAGGAAGAGATATTTATGGAAAAACCACCATGGTTTAAGAAAAAATCTGAATGTAACAAGGTGTGCAGATTAAAAAATGCTCTATATGGGCTCAAACAATCACCAAGGGCCTGGTTTGGAAGATTCTCAAAATTCATGCTTCTTAATGGGTATAAACAAAGTGAAGGGAATCATACATTATTCTTTAAACACTCAGAATCAGGGGGAGTCACAATATTATTAGTATATGTGGACAATATTATCTTAACTGGAAAAAACGAATAGGAGAAAGTTAGGTTGAGGAAAAGTCTTACTAAGGAATTTGACATCAAAAAACTTAGTAGACTAAAATACTTTCTTGGAATTGAAGTAGCTCACTCCAGCAAAGGAATCTTCATCTCACAATAAAAATACATTAAAGATCTTCTAAAAGAAACATGTAAACTAGCTTGTAAACCAGCACCGACACCAGCAGAACCTAATCTCAAATTTGGGGAAGCTAGAGAAGATCCAGATGTAGATAAAGGAGCCTACCAGAGACTTGTAGGGAAACTGATCTACCTTTCTCACACTAGACCCGATATAACATTTGTCGTAAGCATGGTCAATCAGTTTATGCAGAATCCAAAACAGGTTCACATGCAAGCGGTGGACAGGATATTACACTACCTTAAAGGAAACCCAGGAAAAGGAATTCTCTTTAAGAGAGATCGTTGAATAACCCTAGAAGTATACACGGATGCTGACTATGCGGGATCACCAGTAGATAGAAGATCTACCTCTGGATACTGCACATTTCTTGGAGGGAACCTAGTTACATGGAGAAGCAAGAAATAAAATGTGGTGGCAAGATCTAGTGCGGAAGCAGAATATAGATCTATGGTCTTGGGAATATGTGAGTTACTATGGATCAAAATAATTCTGGAAGATTTAAATATCAAGTTGGATGACCCCATGAAGATACATTGTGACAATAAATCAGCAATCAGTATAGCCCACAATCCAGTCCAGCATGATAGGACCAAACACATAGAAGTGGACAAACATTTTATTAAAGAAAAACTAGACAGTGGTCTAGTATGTATCGATTATGTGTCATCAAAGGATCAACTTGCAGACATCCTTACCAAAGGACTGGACAACTCTGCCTTTATCAGAATGATTGACAAGGTGGGAATTACAGATCCCTATTCCCCAGCTTGAGGGGGAGTGTTAAATCTCAACCTCACATTCCAAAGAGGATCCCACGGCTATGAACAGTAATCCGTGGGAAGACCGCCTGGATCACATTAATTCCTTCCATAGTTAGATTATTAATTTAGGAATGATTGTATTACTCATTATTCTGTAATTATTTAGAGGTATTTGTTTCTTTATCAATACATCTTGTATAGATCTATAAATAGGGAGGAGATTGCATAATAAAGTTTAAGTTTTTCCTCTCAAACCTCTGATTTGTGACAAGTAATATGAACATTAACCATGTGGTGAATCAGCAATCTCTAACTCAATCCTATTATAGTGTCATGTAAAATTCTAAAAGAAGGGTTGTCATGTGAATCAATATAGTCATACATATGTACAATCGGTTGTCAATATGCGTTTATATCATAAATGTTATTTATGTAATGTCATGTATATCACTACGCCTATTAAGTAACATCATCCATCAATATATCTGTTACTATGCATGCCATATCATATCAGTGCATGTATGTTATGCAATACATATATACACCATGTAATGCACATTATGTATGAGTACCATGCATCAAGTTCTTGTATCAATATCATGTACTTGTATCAATTTTATCAGATACCTTATTTGAATATCATGTCATGTTATGTTTAATCATATGAAATCATATCATATTCATGCAAGTCAAGACATCTAGCTCATATGGTGTTTTCCCTGCATCAGTCATATCATGTGATGTAGGACGAACTTACACGAATAAATCATATCATGTATCAATCTCATCAATCATAAGTCAATAAGTCAAAAGGCCTCACGTAGAAGTTATCACTTCCCATCAATTGTTTCATATATCAATTAATCTCTTTATGCCTCCATTTTCATATCTTTTACAATTACACCACAAACTTTTATTTAAAAGAAAGCCCATCAGCCCACCCACCTGTATAGGATAACAAGTCTCCGACCAACTGAAATCAGCATATCTCTAGCCAACCTTTCTTTGATACACATATGACATATTATGCACTTATCATGTAAAATATATGCAAATCATATTGGTACTTTGAACTATAACATATATATTTAGTATGCATGTCCTATTAGTGTACTTATGTTGGAATGCATGTCATATTAGATGTCATGTTAGATGAACTATATTAGATTCATGACATATCAAGCCAAATAGAATAAATGTAAGAGCCCTAAATCATCTCTGGTGTGCACTTATTCAGATCATTTCTGATAAAATGTTATATACACAAAACTAAACAGTAAAATCTCAATATGATATCAAAGCTTGCTAGAATGGAGAAAGAAAAACCTAGAAATCAAACTTATCGAAAACAGAAGCAAGGTTAAGGTTACTTATCACAATCAGAACAACTTTGTTAACTGGGAGGACAGTCCCTTAGATAGACTTTTTCTCTCTTCTCTCTCTCCCTTCTCTCCTTTTCCCCAACCAAGGACACTATATAGATGAGGTGAATGGGTTAAGGGATGGTATTGGGTACTTAAATGCAATAGTAGTTTAAGATATTTTTAAAAAATAATTTCACTGATCTAGCTCCACAACGCTCGAGCATCCAGTGTTGTTACGACCAGATCTCCAACACTGCTACATTTGCACATAAAGGTCAATAAAGGAAAGCGCCGCTGCGCTTGCCACCATAGTGCCACAACGCTCCTAGGCATATTTATATACAAAGTTCTAATCAATTTTAAATCAAGTATTTAGCAATTCATTAATCAATTAAAATTTGGGTCATTATAATATCTACCTTCATGTGTGCAATTATAATTCAACTAAATGAAGAAACACACCAGTACCTTCTAAAGAAACTAGAAAATCTAGTTCAATAGGTCAAGCATGTGCCACATGATCATGAACAATGAAATGGGGACCTTTTACAAAATGCAGAAAAACAGAACTCAATATGTTTTTACTTGCAAATTGTTCTTATAAATATTTTTTTGATCTAAACATAATATTGTTAAGAGTTCTATTCAGTCAAAATCATCTCAAAAATCATAATTGCATGTCTATGTAAAAGGCTCCAAGTGCATGCCGAATTTTTAAGGCAGTGTTGCATGAATAAACAATACAAAGTAGATATTCAAAGAACAGACTAACAACATTGAGATAGAAACAAAATCAATTATAGGCATGGTCACCTGCTTTAACAGAAGATGCCTTTTTTTGTCCGGAGATGCCAAGACTACTACTTCCATTCCTGAAATTTGTAATGAATGTTGCTGCTTTTGAAGCAGCGTTGTTTGCAGCATTGATAACTGATGGAGGTGGAGTTAGAAGTGCCGTATAACTCTCCAATAATTGAAGGGAAGAAATTAGTCCATCCCTTCTAGGAGTTAGCTTATTAGTCCCCAAGTCATACTCATAACTGCTCCTAGGATAAGGGTTGTGAACTTCTTCTTTCACAACCGCAACAATTGTTAGGGGAACAATGGATAAGAGCATGCATAATCGAGCGTCAAGGTGGGGTATCGGCCCTTCCCAAGGTTCACGGTCCTGGAATTATATGTATTGACAATAAATATAAATGCAGGGAGTATTGAATGGAAAATGTCAACAAGTTCCTACAAGCTTCGCCAAAAAAAAGCAGCAAAAGATAATCTCAACTCGTTGTACAAGCCGCAGAGCAGACACAAAGAGAGCCATGAAAGTTTCTTGCCAACTTGCTTGATTAAATACTTGCAGTGTATTGGTTAACTCTGCATCATATAATACAAAGTAAAGTAAAAAAAAGGATGCCTTTGATGTTAAGTAATTAGCATGTACAAGAGAAAAAAAAAAGTGATGGAAAGTAAATCTAATATTGTGAGAGTAAGCATCTTTTGAATAGAAAGCACCTGTAAGAATCTCAACAGAAGAAATAGCATAAAGATGGCTTCCATCCATTGCATTTTCCATAATAATATCAAAAGGGATCCAACAAGCTGATCTATCATTTCCCAAACAGTAGTTAAAAGTGGGGCCACTCAATCCAGCATCAACTAGTACGCCAAGAAGTCCAAACCTATTTGATTTGTATTCGCCATCCAATACTTCATGTACATTTGCAAACAACTTAGCCCAAATATAGTTCCCTGATATCAAGGACTGTAATGTAGATTTGTGAACTTCAATCAGCTGTAGTCTTTCCAGGAGGCTGTTGAACTTCTCAGGCCTAAACACAATAATTTTACATTAACATACACAGTACGGAAATCTGAACAATTGGAACACAAAAGCAACATGTAAATGCTAGATGTATCCATTCAAACAGTTACAACTAGATCCTATACCCTCACTTTCGCAGTTCAGCATTAACATAATGCTCAAGAAGGCAATAACTAATGCAGTAGAGCATAACATCACCTTGTTTAAATAGGAGACATAGAGCATAAATACACACAAAGGGAAAATTCATGTCACCATGTTGTGTAACTTAAACCAAAAACTGAAAGATTAAACATACATAAGATGAAAGAAGCAAAATTACCAATGACCACCCTTATTGGAGTTGCTAATAAATCAGTTGAAAAAAATTTGACAGAACATACATGTTAAGATAAATATGACGAAGGAAAGCTTTGTTCTTCTTGTCGGCAGTAATTTTCTCCACCACTTCTAACGTCATAAGTATATTACATCTATGAAGTTGTTCACGGTGCCCTTTTCTCTTGTCAATCGAATTTCCTACAGGATCTATATCCATATCTTGGAAGGTTTCAGTACCACTTTTATTTGCATCTTTGTCAGAAAATGCAAACTGCATGCCAAAGTCTTCTAGAATGCCATCCATCAAACGAATGATTATGGTTAAAACACAGAACACTATCATATAGCTAAAATCTATTTTTTCAATCCCATATGCATGTGAAAGTTGCAGGGCATCATCAATGGATTTTGTTATCCTGCAAACCAAAAAAAAAAAACCAACTTAAAGTTAGTTGCAGATCCAAAGAGGAATGAATGGTCAGTGGAAAAGTAAGGTTCAGAAAACGGATTCCAATTAGTTATGGAAACCTCACATTGATACAGTAGATAAGTTGAACATAGATTGTCGAACTTCAAGATAACCCAAAAAAAAAGCTAGATGAAACAATGAAATTCAATATGCTCCAGCAAGATCGTCATTGGACTTGTAGCAACAATTGGCTCCATTTTGTGTTTTCTAATCTATGAGGAGCCCACCGATCAGAATGGTTGACTAATATAGGAATTTAAGTAATCTTCTAAAAGAGTATGCCTAATAGAAACTGAAACTGAACATAATACATAAAAACATGCTAGAAATAGTCATGAGGTAATCAGATGACTCTATGGACAAGTTCTTACTCACGTTTATTTATATCAAAATGGGAAGTTGGTTTTTATAATGTTGGCAGAGTGAGAGAACATTTCACAGGGAGTATTCGGTTTTGGACTCAGACAAGCCCTACAACAAAGAGAATAATGAAAACAATGAACTACAGAAAAGAGGAAGCAAAAGGAAAAAAGCGGCTCAGAGGTAATAATTTTATTAAAAAAAATTATTAACATGAATTCTTTTCTTTCCAGTTTCAACCAAGTTCTCTTTACAAAGGAAATTTTCCCCCGTTTTCTTTATTTTCTTCTCATTTTGAGCTCTCTTATTTGACTCTCCAAATTCGAGCCCCGTCAGGAGGCTAATTAAGTACATAGAATCCGCCTCTAACAAAACCAAGCCATTAAAAAAACTCCGCCACCCGCCTCTAGCCTAGTTGGTTGAAGGCTTTGGCCTATACGGCTACAAGCGTGTGTTTGTTTGTGCTTCGGCACACAACTTTCCAAACAAATAAAAAACGTATCTCTAACCCCCAACTGGTTTCCTGATCACTAGCAGAATCATCATTCAAACCTACCTCTAAGGCCATGGTGACTACCAGTCCTTTTACTGAAGAAGAAAGAAGTCGCTCCGAATCCCCCTAAATCCTTCAAACAAAATGTAAAATAGATTAAACAAAGGAGCAAAACACGCACTTATCCCTCGAAGACCCGAAGTCCCGCAACGACAACGCCACGCCATAACGACTAAGGAGTTCCAAGTAAAGCCTGTACGCCTCCGGCTGCGCCCGACGGTGCGGAATAACCCTACATCAACAACACAATCACTGCAATTGGACGAAACATATTAAAGCAGTAGATTCGCGTCCGCACCTGGCCGTGAGGAGCGCGATGATGTGGAGAGGCGACAGAAGCCGAACGGCGATGGCCTGGTCGAGAAGTTTCCAGAGCGACGGCGTGTTGTTCTCGAAGCAAAGGGCGGATACAATGATCTGCCCTAGCTCAGAGTTCGGTCCCTCGCCGGCGCCAACACAGCGCGCGACCTCCATCGCGCGAGCAAGGGGTACGTCACCTCGCTCCTCTGACGCCTTGAAAGCCGCCATGAAGCGACTTTCGAGGTCGCCGGACGTGGCACCGGCGGGGTCCATGGAAGCGTCGGCGAGATATTCGATGTTATTCTTCTGCAGACCAAGATGACCGACAAGGCTATCAGAAAGAGGAGAATATGAGCGGGCGAATGCTTAGAAGTGTTTGATTTTCCTGGCAGCAGAAATTGTGCTTTGGTGGGGGCCGGCCGGCCGGAATCTTATTTTGTAATTGATTAGGGTGGCCGTGTGGTTGAGGAAAAATATTTAGGTTAATTACAGCATAGCTACAATTTTTACTAAAATTTTATTTTTTTTTTAAGATTTAATTAAAATAATTAAGTTCATCTATTTGATATTATTATAATTATTAATAATATTCCTATAAATCCTAATTTGTGTGCACAATAAGACTAGTCAAGCTCACTTCAAATAAGATAAGTCGATAGATGCATTCGTCTAACACCATAACATAAGAATGGTTAGATCATAGTTTTTGATCAGCACAAGTCATATCCTTAGCCTCTAGTTCAGATCCTTCTAAATGAATATAAATTTTAAACACTGGTGACTGTTGAAAATTTTACATCTAACACCATATAAATAGTGTCTCCAAATCTTTAAAGCAAAAATCACATGAACAAATTTTAGATAATGTGACGAATAGTTTCTCTAATATTGCTTCAACTATCTGAAATCATAAGTTATAACTCTATTACGCTACATCAGAACATACTCTAAACCTTTTAGTAAAACATCTCTGAATATTTGAAATCCTTCTATATTAGAATGAAGAGCTAAAATTAGAGCAGAAGTTAAACAATTATTTTGTTTCTAAAAACTAGCTTCACACTCTGATATTCAGACAAAAACTACAAACTTCTAAGTCAGTCTCATTAGAGATGCGAAGAGCTAAAATTAGAGCAGAAGTTAAACAATTATTTTGTTTCTAAAAACTAGCTTCACACTCTGATATTCAGACAAAAACTACAGACTTCTAAGTCAGTCTCATTAGAGATGCAGAAATCTGAGAAAATGCATTCATAAACTTCCAGTAATATAAAATCATACCCAAAAAAAGCATAACTCAAACACAATAGTAGGCCTCAATTAATAAGTAATTGTCTGAATTTTTCGGGGATCAACTGAAATACCTGTACTACTCACCATGTGTAAAATATTCCTCAATAAGAACTCGCATTTGGATAATTTGACATATAGTTAATGTTGCCTCAAAGTATTCAAAATATTATTCAGATGTCTCATATGATCTTTCTCAAAAACAGAATAAATCAAAATATCTTTCATGAAAATAATTACAAACACTGCAGGAAAATCGCTCATTATCAGCAGCTTATCTCGGTGGCCTATTTTCTGGCTGTTTTTCTGCGGATCAGGGTGAAATATTTCCGATTGCAAAATTTACAGCGGCATTTTCTAACAGATTTTAATAATTTTTGAAAAATCATAAATTTGACATTTATTAATTAATAATTTAATAACTTATTTTAATTACTTATTAATTTAATAACTTAGTTCACGTAATTGTTAATTTATTTAATTTTATTTATTAACTTTAATATTTTATTTAAATTAATTTTTAATGTTGATTTTCATTTAATTATAATTTAGAAAAAAATAACATCTTTAAACATTTGCCTCTTCAACAAACAGGTTGAGACTTTGAAAAAAATTTCCAAACCCAGTTCGAATCCCACAGCAAGCAGAGCGGGCGGGTAGCAGGCAGCTAAGCAGGCAGCGCGCACAGGCAACAGTTAGCGCGCGCGGGCAACGATCAACGCTGGAGGGCGGCGCGCAGCGGGGCAAGGCAGCCGGGCAGGCAATGGGGCTGCGTGGGTGGGCATCGCTCGAGGCAGCCCCCGTAGGGCAGTGGGAGGGCAGTGTTCGGGCAGTCAGTTGTTTCATTCTTTTAATTACTTTTTTTTTATTTCCTGGCGGCCTAATACTGTCGGTTAGCCCCTTGAAAAAACTTTCTGCCGCGTTTTACCAGCGAAAAATTTTTCGCCGAAAAGCTGCCGAAAAATGATCAATTGCCACCGAAAAATGCGGCCAGTGATAGATGATTTTCCTCTAGTGAAATTGATCCATATAATACTTAAACACTTTGTTCATCAAATCCATAAAGAAGGCAGGTGCATTCGTCACCTAAAAAAGGGCATGAATAAGAATAATGTTTGTACCTCGTATTGAATAAAGTCATCACATCAGTCTCTCTCACCTTCACTTGATAGTATACAGATTACAGATCAATTTTTAAAATTACAGAAGATCCAGCAAGCTAATCAAATATATCTTCAATTTGTGGTAAAGAATACTTATTCTTGATAGTAACTTACTCCTTGTAGTCAATACACATGCGCATCTATCATCCTTTTTCTTCACAAATAAAATATGTGCGCCCCACGCAAACACATTAAGATGAACAAATCTCATGTTAACCAACTCATGAAGTTAAATCTTCAACTCTTGAAACTCCTTTGTTGTCATTTTATACGTAGCTTTAGATATTGGGGTTATACCCAAAATTACCTCAATGCAAAACTTTATATCTCTATTCGGAGGCAAACTGTTTAACTCCTCAAAAAATACATTAAAATTTTATTGTACTATCAGGACATTAAAAAGAAGACCATAATCTATACTCCAATCCCAAACTAATGTTAGAAATATCATGCACCCCTTATTCCACAATCTATTTGCTTCCACAGCAGAAATCAAACAAGCTAGGATATCTCTAACCCATGAAATGCATAACTCACATTGTGTCACGACCCGACCCGACCGGGAAGGATCCCGCCCGCACCGGGCCGCGACCAGCTTAACGAACAGACCAGGATCTGGCTTTGGAATTTGCTTCGGAACTGATTCTTCCAAATCTTTCAACTCAAAACAGATGCACATAGCTACTATGAAACATCAAATGCAACGGAACAAATCATCTATATTTTTCTTTTCCTTTTCCTCAAAACAATCATCTACAAATACAGTACATGGCTGACAGAAAGAACAAAGAAGAAAAGCCATGACTGTACAAAAATCAAAAAGTACAAAATACCTATAACTGATCAGACTCTGAACTCTAGTCCAAGACCTTCTTCCCTTTCCCAGAACCTGAAAACCGAGACGATCAGACCAATTTCACATCGTCTTGGGATGATTTCGCAGGACGATAATTAATTTTCAAAAACCCCTTGCTCTCTGACTTGTGCCATCCACTGATCGTCCCGGGACGATGCCTCGATCGTCCTGGACGATCAGACCAAAAACCCATCGTCCTGGCCGATTCCCTGGACGATCCTCAGGACAATAATTAATTCTGAAAAAGTCCTGCTCTCTGTCTTTTGCACTGAACTGATCGGCCTGGGACGATGGCCCTATCGGCCTGGCCGATCCTGGGAGAAAAATCACCTGGAGCAATTTGGGCAATTTCTGGAGCAAATTTCAACTGATCGTCCTGGACGATCTCAGATCGTCCTGGTCGATCCTGGAGCAGAATTAGAACTTCACACATTGCCCAAAAATAATTAACTCATTTTTCTAAGTAATCAATTTGAGCCTCATATCAACTCAATTAGTTCATACCCAAAATAATATCCAATGCAAAAAAGTTGTAATAAAATCAAACTAGACCTCAACTTCATATAAAAAATCTTAATATCATAAAAGTTAACCTTAATGGCTATTATACCATCTCCCTTCAATAAAATAATAGAAAGAGAAACATATAGTAAAATTAAAGGCAAGTGTTATAAATCAAAAAGATACACAAAAATAAATAAATGACTAGTTCCATAATCTAATAAATATGACATAATGGATCAGAAATGTAAGGTGTACCCGTCACAACATCTAGGGCATCTCAAGCCTCTTATTGAGTCAAATTATATATATGTGGTTGAACTGGAGCTAGAGCAACGAAACTACTAGGCTTTCTCTTCAACTACTATTAGATGACCTCCTTGCCACATAATCAAAACCACCAGCTCTACCACATGGTTCCTCAAAAAATGTATGGAGCATAATTTCCCTCGATCTCCCTATTGATCTAACAATGCTCTCGGATCTAGGCTCAGAACGTCAGACGAATACTACTTATGGACACTGCTACCTGGTGCCCTATCTAATCGCATCTGAAGCACTGTTAATCATCCTATAGCATTGACCAAAATAACGTCTATCATAACTCTGGCACACAGGTTCCCCATTAACATAACTAGAATTAGCTACACTGTCACTACCATTGACTCTGTAGATACTGACTACCCACCTTTACTAGAATCTCCAAGTATAAATTTGCTCTTCTTCATAGAAAATTTATTGTTGGATGCCTCACCATTGAACATTTTCCTACTAGCAGTCCACCATTGTTGAGTAACTATCAGATCGTTCTCTATCGATGAGCTCTCTCCATAAGTTCAGAGAAATCAGAAATGTGAAATGGTACCATAGGCTATCTAATACTATCTTGAAGTCCTCTCAAAAATATGTAGCACTTCTCGGCAGAAGTGCTAACCAATTACAGAGCACATCTAGCTAAAGCAGTAAACTCTATCTCATACTATATAATTGTTCTAGTCATCTGAACTAATCTCAAAAAAGTCTCCTACATCTAATGTTTTGCAGAAAGTGATATAACTACACATGAGAACTCCTACCAACTAATCAGGGAATTCAATCCTCTAAAATGCTTCCTCCTACTAGACCATCCACTAGCACTTTGCCTCTATATCTAACATAAAATAGCTAGTGATACTTTCCTATCAAGAGGACACTACAGATCGTCAAATGTCTTCACCAAATTGCTTAACGAATCCTCTGCTTCCTTGGGCTTAACATCACCCTCGAATCTTGGAGGCTTCAATCTCATAAATATTTATAAATGTTGATCTATCTCATCATATCTAATATGAGGACTTAGCATTGTGCCTTACCCATCATATGGGTTATCAAACTAGTAAATTGTGAAATTGTATCATAATTAACTATTAGAGCCATACTATATACATGAGTAACCTAATTGACACTCTACATGCCTATCATATATGGTACGATAGATTCATATCACATAAAACACACAACTGCAAATATATGTACATAAAAAAATAAGAATGAACATCCAGACAAACTCAAAACTATCCCACTTAAATAACAAATTAATTTCCTATAGCTATATTTTATGATCCATATCTAAAGTATTGCTCTGATACCACGAAAGTTCGTCACAACCCAATTCGACCAAGATAGCTCATATATTATTGGGCAGCGATAGTCAAATCCTAAAATTTAATTTTGAAATTGATGAGGACATCGTCAGCGATTTCGACACGTGTACCATCGGAGACGCCGGAGATCGACGGCCACGATCAGGAGTTTTATTTTGAGTCTTTTTATGTAATAGTTTATTTTTTTTTCAATTTTTCCATTTTTGCCCTTATGGGTATTTGGTCGCTATTGTAGCCAAAGGGGCATTTTAGTCTTTTATTTTTCTTTGTCATTTTGAGGCCTATATATATGGTCATTTTCTTATGTAGGAGGATGATGAATTATTGATAATGAAATTTTATGTTCTTGTTGATCTCTTAATGAGTTCATGTTGATCTCTTAGTGAGTTCATGAGAGGAGAAGCTCGAGGAGGGTAACTTGCAATACCCGTCAATCTTTGGAAGAGTCCGAGGTTCGCGGTTCTTACGATCTCTTTGTGAGTTCGTTAGTTATCTCTATCTTTCTCGTATATTCTTGTTCATCTCCTTTCTCCCCTCTTCATGCAACATTCTTCTTCTCCACCACAATCTCCCGCAAGCAACGACCAATAGTTGAAAGGAGTCAAACCTCTCACTAGCTTCGCCATCATTGGAGCCCCTACCCGTTAACCACCCTAGTCCCGCCGGCCGGCCATCTAGCCGTCGGCCTCCAACCCTCCACCCGCCGGCTCATCTTTCCCCCAAACCAAAGCATTTGAAATTCAAATTTCAAAGAGGCATTAATTGCTTTCTTAAATTAAGTCCAATAAATTAGGAAAGTTCCTTAAATGAATTTCAATTCAAATTTGAAATTCAAAAAGCTTTCCCAACACTATAACTTAATTTTGGAAACCCCTCTTTGAAATAAAATCTGAATTTTAATTCAGATTTTCTTTAATGCTTTAAATAATGTGTGGGCCCCACTTAATTAATCATAATTTCCCTCTTCCCTCTCTCTATTTGGCCGGCCCCCATTCATTGGGTATTTCTCTCTCCAATCTAGCCATTAATTCTTAATTAATGTCTCCACTAATTTCCCTAGCAGCCGTCCCCCTCCACACTATATTTGGAATTATTTTGAATATCAAAATTTCAGATTCGTTCCCAAAATTCCTCAATCCCGCACACTTGTAGCAGAATTCCAGATTAGCCACATTAACTCCTCTCATCCGGAAATCTGAAATTGGATATTCTCGTGCCCCTTGCTCTAACCGGCCTCTTCCCCTCTTTAATTCCCTTTCCCGTGTATCTTCAAAATTGCTGATTTCGTGTTGACTGCAACTCTGTTCCAGCAATTGTACATTGATGTTTGGTACCCAGCACATGCCCAAATTGAGGTCCATAGCTTCCAACGTCAAACAACAGCAGGTCTAAGCTTTCCTGATTGTTTTATAGTGCTGTCCAAGATCTTCTCAAGCATTAAAACTTCTGACCAGCCGTCTTGGGGAGCTCTCCCACCGCTGACCTGCTGCCCACAAGTCCAGGTTGCTTCATCAAGAGCCATCGACGAATACTACCGTCCATCCGAGTGGCCACGCTTGCACTGTTCATCAACTCCTCCCACTCCGAATAGCTTTCCCGTGGACAGTATTGTAAGCTCCCTCTTCCTCGTGGTGATCACATTAGTGTTGCTAATATCTTTCTTTTGTTAACCGCAAGAGAGCTTGAGTGAGGGAAACTCAAGGTGACTTTTCTAAATATTAACCCGCGGATTATTCTTAAAGTGCATTCGTCATTATTCGCATGTTTGTTATTGTTTTTAATTGTTGTGCCTAATGAGATTGTAACAATGCCTAAGCAATTTTGCAACTGAGATTTCATTAAATCGTTAATTGTGACTCGTTAATCTTTATATCGACTTGCTTACTCCGTTGTCTTATTATGTCTCCGTGCAATTCTGATATTGTTTCACATCATATTTGGTATCAGAGAATGGTAGGCATGCAGGGCATGTTAGAAAAACATCATAGGGTCTAACCGCTCATTCTAGCTTTAAAATTGCATGCATATCATTGCGTAGTTCAATTTACTCACTGTCTTCCCTGCTGTAATTGCATTTCCTGCACTCATTCATTGGAATTTAAGTCATCCTAGCTAGAGTGTGAGTGCAGCCTTTTGACTTACTTTGTTTCTATTTGCTTAGGGCAACCACACCCTTGAGTTTGACTGCTGTCCTCACTGTTCCAGCAGCTTTTAGCCTTCGTTTAGTGAACTTTTAGTCTTTGTTTGGGTGCTGTCCACTCCCTCGGAACCTTCCAAACACCTAGACAACTTAGGCAATGACTGAACCTTGCTGTCCAGAAAATTCCTGCACCCTTTACTAGCCTTAAGGTGCCTCTAAACAAGTGTGTAGTTGTTGTCCTCAACCTAACAACCTCCCTAGGTGCCTAGGTTACTTAACCCACTAGTGTAGGTTGCTGTCCGAACATTTTCTGCACCTTGTAGTGAGCCTAACTTAGTGTCCAAATGACGTCCCTCAATCCCAATCATCTTTGAGTGTCACTTGACGCTTCTCAATGGACCCGATAAGACTCCAAAAGAGTTTAGATGACATCGTTAACCTAGTGGGCAATATAACTAGAATTATGAAGGAGAAACCCATTGACTATCCCCACTCCAATTACATGCCCCGCTCAGCTTATCACCCGAGACCTGAGCCTAGGCCTCCTCGACCTCACTTAAAGTCACCATATCGTCTGCCTAGCTTTGATGGTTCTTCGGACCCTCACTACCTTAGGGAATGGGTTAGACAACTAGAGAAATATTTTGAATCATGTCATGTCCCTGAGTCCCACCAGATTAGCATCGCTAAGTCTCACCTTAAAGGTCAAGCTCTTCAATTTTAGATAAAATTGGAAGATCATAGAGAGTCTCGCGGTGAGTACCTTACTTGGAAAGACATGAGACGAGAACTTAATATGAAATACCGACCCTCTACTAGTGATCGTCATCTAGGGCGTCACCCTACCTCTTTTGTCAAGACAACCCACCCATTAGTAACATTCGGGTCGCTGCCCCACCCTATAGGTTTTCACCTAACCTTAATGGCCGACCCTCTACTGGGTTTTCTGTTGGACCAATCACTTATGACTCCCCACTTGGACCTACTACTAGCCATCCCAATCAACCTTTAGCCTCCCCAATCCTTGACCCTGCAAGCATAATTTTAATAGAGAAATGCTTTAAAAAGGAAAGGTCCCCTAAACCTAAAACTGAGTGCATCCATTTCGTGGATGCTAATGATATTAAGGATAACAAAAACTTCTTTGAGGATGGAGCAAAAGAAATTGAATCAGACTCCCTGAATGACTTAAACCCTGAGCTAGGAAAGTTAGAACCTGTAAACGTCGACACCTTCACCCACCCCGATCCTAGTTTCCTCGAGGATAAGTCTTTGGACAAAGTATGCCGGGACGATAGGAATATGATCTTGGAAGAAGCCAATCTGGCCTTGGACACATTGTATTTAAATTCGGAAGATCCTGATTTAGTCGTATTACCTACTGAGTTGACTTTGGAGAATCTTGATGGTAATAGTCTCGAGTCAGAAGTGGTTCAACGACACTTACTACCTGATTTAATTCCCGATTTAATTGACCCTAAACCCATTTATCCTGATTCTATTGAGCATAGCACTATGAGTTCGGATGATACTGATTTGGGTCTGAAAGTTTTTGAGCTGAATTTGAGTAATGAATCACCTTTTGTTTTATTGGAGTCTAGTTTAGGAGTGACTCATCTAGAGTTATATTTTAACAAGTGTGTCTTTCTTGATTGGACTTATCTCTCCATTCCTCGTACCGACAACAACATTAGAGAGAATCTTAGGCCATGCTTTAATGTCACCACTCTAACTGTTGTGCCCACTTCTGATAGGAATACCTTACCCCATTTCTTGAGTCTCATACCTGTTGATGACTCTTTGGACTATCCCCTTATAGTAGTGAGTCAGGACCCATCTTTTTATCATATCCATGACTCCCCCATCATGTCCTCTATAGTCTTGTCCTCCCCTATTAAGGACCGCCCCTCTCCTCGTTGGATGAATTTGATAGATTACACCGCTACCCCTAGGAGACTAACTTCGACCCTATCTGAAACATTTTCTGGATGTGCCTTAGTAGCTAGGGATGTCTTTATTGCTCCCCCTAAACCAATTCCCTTAAATTTGAAAACTTTAAGTCCCCACATTTTATGTTTAACCCATCGTTATGCTTATCTATATGTGCTTGTGAGTCTGTGTGTTTGCATGTTCGTTTCCCGTCGAGTTTGTCTCTGTTTAAAGCTTTGGTGTAAGCCCCAAGTCTTGTCATTCATCATGCACATTAGGTTTGTCGCATCAGCATTTGCATCTCTCCTTCAGGAATTGCACAATGAGATTAATAAGAAAATTGAGTTAAGAAATGTTAATTATAAGCTTAATGTTGGTCATGATAAAATATTTAAAGAATTCAAAGTTGGTGATTTTGTAATGGCGTGGATTCGTCCAGAACGGTTTCCTCAAGGAACCATTAAGTTACATGCTCGAAGTGCAGAACCTTTTAAAATAATTTCAAAGATAAACAGTAATGCCTATGTGCTAGACCTTTCTGAGGGTTTCAACATTAATCCTACGTTTAATATTGAAGATCTTGAAGCCTTCGAGGTACCAGAGTTTAGCCCTACCAATCCACTATATAATGAGCCTTGTGTGAACCTTCCCAGTGAGAACCCCAGCCTACCCCCACTCCCCAATTTGCCATATTTACCCCATACAGAAAGATTGAAGCAATACTTGATCATATCCACTAAAGAAGGTGGGTGCCAAAGGTACATAGTTCATTGGAAAGGGAAATCGGAGACGGAGGACATGTGGTTTGATCCGGAGGAGCTGCAGATGAGTGGACCCCGGCTTACTAGAGTGGTACGAGAGCTCTACAGATGATTACTCGACGGGGTCGAGTTTTCTCCCACCTAGGGAGAATGATGAGGACATCGTCAGCGATTTCGACACATGTACCATCGGAGACGTCGAAGATCGACGGCCACGATCAGGAGTTTTATTTTGAGTCTTTTTATGTAATAGTTTATTTTATTTTTTAATTTTTCCATTTTTGCCCTTATGGGTATTTGGTCGCTATTGTAGCTCAACGGGCATTTTAGTCTTTTATTTTTCTTTGTCATTTTGAGGCCTATATATATGGTCATTTTCTTATGTAGGAGGATGATGAATTATTGATAATGAAATTTTATGTTCTTGTTGATCTCTTAGTGAGTTCATGTTGACCTCTTAGTGAGTTCATGAGAGGAGAAGCCCGAGGAGGGTAACTTGCAATACCCGTCAATCTTTGGAAGAGTCCAAGGTTCGCGGTTCTTACGATCTCTTTATGAGTTCGTTAGTTATCTCTATCTTTCTCGTATATTCTTGTTCATCCCCTTTCTCCCCTCTTCATGCAACATTCTTCTTCTCCACCACAATCTCCCGCAAGCAACGACCAATAGTTGAAAAGAGCCAAACCTCTCACTAGCTTCGCCATCATTGGAGCCCCTACCCGCCGACCACCCTAGTCCCGCCGGCCGGCCATCTAGCCGCCGGCCTCCAACCCTCCACCTGCCGGCTCATCTTTCCCCCAAGCCAAAGCATTTGAAATTCAAATTTCAAAGAGGCATTAATTGCTTTCTTAAATTAAGTCCAAGAAATTAGGAAAGTTCCTTAAATGAATTTCAATTCAAATTTGACATTCAAAAAGCTTTCCCAATACTATAACTTAATTTTGGAAACCCCTCTTTGAAATAAAATCTGAATTTTAATTCAGATTTTCTTTAATGCTTTAAATAATGTGTGGGCCCCACTTAATTAATCATAATTTCCCTCTTCCCTCTCTCTATTTGGCCGGCCCCCATTCATTGGGTTTTTATCTCTCCAATCTAGCCATTAATCCTTAATTAATGTCTCCACTAATTTCCCTAGCAGCCGTCCCCCTCCACACTATATTTGGAATTATTTTGAATATCAAAATTTCAGATTCCCTCCCAAAATTCCTCAATCCCGCACACCTGTAGCAGAATTCCAGATTAGCCACATTAACTCCTCTCATCCGGAAATCTGAAATTGGATATTCCCGTGCCCCTTGCTCTAACCGGCCTCTTCCCCTCTTTAATTCCCTTTCCCGGGTATCTTCAAAACTGCTGATTTCGTGTTGACTGCAACTCTGTTCCAGCAATTGTACATTGTTGTTTGGTACCCAGCACATGCCCAAATTGAGGTCCATAGCTTCCAATGTCAAACAGCAGCAGGTCCAAGCTTTCCTGATTGTTTTATAGTGCTGTCCAAGATCTTCTCAAGCATTAAAATTGCTGACCAGCCGTCTTGGGGAGCTCTCCCACCGCTGACCTGCTGCCCACAAGTACAGGCTACTTCATCAAGAGCCATCGACGAATACTACCGTCCATCCGAGTGGCCACGCTTGCACTGTTCATCAACTCCTCCCACTCCGAATAGCTTTCCCGTGGACAGTATTGTAAGCTCCCTCTTCCTCGTGGTGATCACATTAGTGTTGCTAATATCTTTCTTTTGTTAACCGCAAGAGAGCTTGAGTGAGGGAAACTCAATGTGACTTTTCTAAATATTAACCCGTGGATTATTGTTAAAGTGCATTCGTCATTACTCGCTTGTTTGTTATTGTTTTAAATTGTTGTGCCTAATGAGTTTGTAACAATGCCTAAGCAATTTTGCAACTGAGATTTCATTAAATCATTAATTGTGACTCATTAATCTTTATATCGACTTGCTTACTCCGTTGTCTTATTATGTCTCTGTGCAATTCCGATATTGTTTCACATCAGAAATATTTCAGATTATCTTTTAATATTTTATTTAAATAAATAATTGACTACATGGCTACTAAAATATCCAAGTATTGAAAATAAATTAATCCATAAGATTTCTTTTATTTCATCAAAATATAACCATACTATATTTCATGGATATAAATAGAAGCTACAGAACTGAATAATAAATTAATCATTATTGTACAAAAATCAATAAATGAAATATTTATCAACTCCGATCAAATCCTAAACTGCTAATCATCCGTCTCCAATCATTTTTCAGTTCCTAAAAGCTAGAAATAAAACTATGGTGAGCTACAACACCTAAAAAAATTACACATATCAATTTAAATTTCAAAATTCTTTTATTAAAAATTTTATGAACATTTAAAAGTAGTTAAATGTAATTTAATAAAGTACTATGCAATAATAAAAATTTAGTAGTTATCCAAATATTAAAATAATAAATTTGAGCAATTAAATAAACTAAAATTTATATCATAAAATAGTAAACTGAAATTCATATCACAGAATAATTTATATCAATTTGATATTAGTTCTCTTCTTTTCTTGAACCAAAAAAAAAAATTCAAAGGATTATGACTTCTTATAACTCTTTTTTTATGTTTATAGCATTAGAGCATATTCGTAGGTGCCAGAAATAATTTATATCCACTACAAAATGTTTTATAGACACCAAAACACACTCTAACACAAATAAAATTTCAAATAATTTTGACCCCTTATACCTTACAAAAAATATTTTCAATTTTATAAGAAAATAATGCATCACATTGTAGCAGTTAAAGTATAATTGAGCCCATATTATAATTGTATATTTTTTTATAACGGCAGACAACAAAAATTCCTACTAAGTAAAATTGTACAGTTTTAAAACATAAAAAAATTACAAATGATTGTGTAAAATATTTTTTAAGCCTTTAATTGTACTATAATACTATTTTTCACTATCCATATTATTTCATATATGATAAAAGCAGCACAAATTTCAAAATATAAGATATAAAATTTTTATAAAATACTTAAAATATTTATAATCTTAATCCCTATAACATATAAAAAAGTACACAGTATAAGTTTTTTTAGTACAAAGTTATCCTTATTTTTCTATAACAAAAATAGAAATTTAATCAAAAAATTTGCTAAAAACTTCATATTTTTTTAATAATTAAGAAAGAAATAGTGTGGCATATCTCATGAAGAACAAATTTCTCAATTGTGACGATTGACAAAAACAACTCTAATTAAGATCTCCAAAATCTAACTTTTTTATCTTTCCTCTTTTTCTCTATTGGCCTCTGTTAACCGAAATCCAAAAAGGGAATGGGTTTTCAAAATGTTTTTTTTTAAGTGGAAATAATATTTTATAATAAAATATTCAAAGGAAATTTATATAATTATGATAATTGTTCAACTTTTGTCCAAAATCCTTTTATATCTTCAAATTTGGTGATTCAAAAGTTATGAAAAAATATTTATAAATTAGTTAAACATGTTTAGAACATTATGGTGAAATTGAATTGCAAAACGGATATCTCACGGTCCCAAAATCCCACATATACTGACAAATATCAATTTCTTAAGAAATTGTACCAGTAACAAAAAAATTAGAGAAAAATTAGTGTAATTAAAAAACAATAATATATATGTTATGATGAAGATGATTCGTGATTTGAATTTATAATGACTCGTAAAATAATTTTTAACTATTATAGGTCAAAACAGCTTTTTCAAAATTTAAAGGTTACTACAATAACGACGTCATTAATCATGCTAGAGTCCCCAACACAAATGGACTCACCAAAGGCAATCATCTAAGTTAAGGTATATGGATGCAGCTCTTTGTCCCTCTTGTTGTGCTAGTGTTGGGGTGGCTTTTAGAGACCATAAAGAGATGTTATTGTTTACGACATGAAAGAGGTTTTGCATTGGGATGTTACTCAAACTGAGCTTTTTGTTGTTTTGTTGATAAATGATTGTATTGCTTCCTGGATGTTGGAGAAGAAAGGTATTATCATTGAAGGTGGCAGCATCAATATAATCAAGGACAGACAATGTGGCACTGATTTATACATGAGTATCAATGTGCACACGTTATGGACTATTTCAGGTGTATCTAACACTATGTAATCATCCAATTGTGTATTATTTATTATATATCTAAGTATAGCATCTCTTGTAACCCTCTCATCCCTATAAATAAGTGGTTGAAAAATATCTTTTGAATATGATATTATTTCACTATTCACTAAAAGTAGTTAGTTTCATTCTCCTCTTCTTTTGCTCTATATGTTTGATTAGAATTACTAGTAAGATTGTAAGATCAAGATGTCATCCATGAATAATTTGAATCCAACAAGCCCATATCTAAATTACTTAAAAAAATAAGCTCCTTTTATCAAAATTGAATGAATTGTTATGTGGGACACATCACTCAATTCACTTCATTCATTTAGTTCTGTATAATAAAAATAAATTTTAGTTTTGCTTGAGAAAAGTAAAGCTTCTCGTGCAAAGTTTTAAAAAAAAAATTATACTAAAACATTGCTCAATTCTGACATTAGTAACAAATCTATTTAGGCTTATATTTCAATCATGTTTCTCTTAGGCTGACCCAACCAACTAATTTAGGCTTCATTCGAAACAGTTTTCTTACCGTTTTATAAAAGAGCTTTTTAGTATAAAAAAGTTTTGAATTTAAAAATATTGTACTAAAATTTTACTTTAAAAAATAATAAGAAAACCGTCTGAAACTAACTCTTAGATGTGATAATATTCTTTATAGTCATCGAATATGAACGATGATGATCATATCATTTGACGAACAAAATATATTCCAACAAACCAAGATATGGTGACATGTGATACTAACATTTTAATCTAAATAGATTATATCATAATGATAGATTAATATGTTAAAAAGGTCAAATTTGATGAACAAGGTGAGCAAAAAAAGTCAATTGTGTTTAATTCATATATAAAAAAAATATTCAATTTGAAAATAATTACTTATTTTGCCTTATTTTTTATTTCAAATGAAGCATACGTTTTGTAGATATAAATTTTTTCTGAAAAAAAAAATCATGATTATGTTAAAAATGAATATTTGGCATATTGAAAAAATAATATTTAGTAAAATAGCATGCAATATAAAAGAAAAGTAATATATTTAAAATATTTTGAACTATTTATATGAGTGTAAAAAAACACATATAATTATTATTTTTTAAAATAAAACGAATCATCTCAAAATTTTCAAATTTAAAAAGAACTAAAATAAAAGTAATGACATATAGTTCTTTAATCAGATCTTAAGAAAATTCTCATGAATTAAAATATTTATTTTACAATATAAAAGCACATTAAAATATTAAGATTAAATAAATATAAATCAGAATTTTTTATCAAAATAAAATTATAAAATTTTATCATCCAAATTAATGTCTCAAAATTTTCAATTACGCTTTAAGAGCTTGATCTTAGTTAATTCAAGCACAAATCAAATCACTTTTTGGTGTCATAAAATCCGTCTTATTGAAATGTTCAATTTAACTATAACATTTGTCGGAGGATAGTAATCTTCATTTGCTTGAAAGATCGAATGTGGTATCAGGTGATGTGGCTCGCTCTAATTCACCTCTGGACAGTCCGATGTCCGCAAAAAATAATTTCTCCAAAAATTATTCTTGCGAAGCTACTTGTTGATCTTTAAGAAGGATTGTTATTGGATTAGCAGCTTTCTTTCGATAAAAGGTTAGAGGCTTACAATTTTGACATTTGAACAATAACACTAATGTGAACTCTATTCAATGTAAAATATTTTTTAGTTTTACCCATCAATGAGCCCTTCCAAGAACTTTTGAATGGGTGGAGATAATGTCTGCTCATTTATCCTCTTAGACTCATATGATGGAGAAATTATTTTGTGCGGATACTGGATGCAGAACGTTATACGGAGACCAATCAGAATGTGTCATGTCAACAGTACTGAGCCATGGTACCGAGTAGGGGTGTCAATTTCGGGTCACGGGTCGGGTTCGGGTCGAACCCGGAACTGACTCGGGTTCAATTGGGTCGACCCTAACCCGACCCGGATAGGCAAACGGGTCGAAATCCTAGACCCGAACCCGACCCGCTTCGGGGTGACGTGGCACATTTTGATTGGTCTCCGAACGGCGTTTGACATCCGTATATAATAATGATGATGAGCCCGCATTAGGGGTGTCAATATTTGACACGACATAAAAACCCGACCCTGGAAAATCCAAGTTGGACCCGACGGGTTGTAAGGTCAATCCGCCAACCCGTTTAACTGTAATTGCCCGCAACTGCCCGACCTGCCAGCTATCGCCCACGCGCGCTGCCCGACCTGCCCCCACGCCAGCCTACCAGCTGCGCACGCGCGCGCACCCCGCTCATGTCCGCTCGCGCTCCCC